>NC_047015.1:5576937-5841975 GCF_902652985.1 Pecten maximus | reverse complement strand
TGAAACAAATAGAAGGGTCTTTAGTTGGGACATTTAAAAATAAAGGGAAAAAGGGGTTCAAGGGTGACATAATTATAAATGGTTGGTCAAGGGTGACATATTAATAAATGGTAAGTCAAGGGTGACATATTAATTAATGGTTGGTCAAGGGTGACATATTAATTAATGGTTGGTCAAGGGTGACATATTAATAAACGGTAGGTCAAGGGTGACATATTAATAGATGGTGGGTCAAGTGTGACATATTAATAAATGGTAGGTCAAGGGTGACATATCAATATATGATAAGTCATGTGTAACATGTATAGCATATTAATAAACGGTAGGTCAAGGGTGACATATTAATAAATGGTAAGTCAAGGGTGACATATTAATTAATGGTTGGTCAAGGGTGACATATTAATAAACGGTAGGTCAAGGGTGCCATATTAATAGATGGTGGGTCAAGGGTGACCTATTAATTAATGGTAGGTCAAGGGTGACGTATTAATATATGGTGGGTCAAGTGTAACATATTAATAAATGGTAGGTCAAGGGTGACATATCAATATATGATAAGTCATGTGTAACATGTATAGCATATTAATAAACGGTAGGTCAAGGGTGACATATTAATAGATGGTGGATCAAGGGTGACATATTAATAAACGGTAGGTCAAGGGTGACATATTAATAAATGGTAGGTCAAAGGCGATATATTGACAAATGGTTGGTCAGGGGCGACATATTAATTAATGGTAGGTCAAGTGTAACATATTAATAAATGATAGGTCAAAGGTGACAATTTAATAGATTGTAAGTTAAGGGTGACAGTTTAATATATGGTGGGTCAAGGGTGACATATAAATAAATGGTAGGTCAAGGGTAACATATTAATAGAGGTAGGTCAAGTATAACATATTAATAAATGGTGTTAAGTATTACATATTAATAAATGGTAGGTCAAGTGTAACATATTAATAAATGGTAGGTCAAGGGTGACATACATGTATTAATAGATGGTAGGTCAAGTATAACATATTAATAAATGGTAGGTAAAGTGTAACATATTAATAAATGGTAGGTCATGTGTGATATATCATTAGATGGTTGGTCAAGGGTGACATATTAATAAATGGTAGGTCAAGTGTAACATATTAAAAAACGGTAGGTCAAATGTCACATATTAATAGATGGTGGGTCAAGGGTGACATATTAATAAATGGTAGGTCAAGTGTGACATATAGATAAATAGTAGGTCAAATGTCACATATTAATAGATGGTGGGTCAAGGGTGACATATTAATAAATGGTAGGTCAAGGGTGACATATTAATAGATGGTGGGTCAAGTGTGACATATTGATAAATGGTAGGTCAAGTGTGATATATTGATAAATGGTAGGCCATGTGTGACATTTAAAAATAGTAGGTCTTGTGTAATGATTTTCATACTAGTTAAATAGCAATTTTGATACATATAAATGTGAGATGGACAAAATTGTTTCTGTTTTTCAATATGAACATTTGAGAGAATTTGTAGTTGGACACAGAACTTTTTCAGTTAGATAAGAGGAAAACGCGACAAATATACATAATTTGTGAGGAACTTACAAATAAAGGGGCACCAGAAGGAGTGGGCTCACCACATAAAACTGCATGTCATTGGCCAGATACCACGACCAACCGAAACACTGAAAACAAAAATAATCACTGGCATTACACTTATCAGTATTATATTTGGTACAGAGAATAGTCACGAGAGATATCGACAACATACCCTTTGTTTGCTGCTAACTTACCATTTCCCTCCTCCTGTAGACATTGTTGATATAGAGGATATTTGTCCACCAGGTATCTTTACAAAAGGGCTCAATTCCCTCTTTAGCCCAGAAGGGTCCGTCACCGAAATAACGGAAGAGTGAAACATCGAAAAATAGCACCAACATGTAAGCTGGTGTTAGCCTGTAAATATCAAAATATAAAAAGTAGTCAGCTTTAATCTAGTCAGCTTTAATTAGATTTAATCTCATAAAATGAAGTTTTCTCTGTCTGTCGGGTTATATCAAAGTTAATACTAATAATCATTTTGTCCCGATATACGGCAAGTATACCACTACTCGGCTGATCTAGGCATGTGATTCGCTTCCATCATTGTCCAGTTCTTTTGGGTAGATACGATTTGTCTGGGTAAACAGGAAATGTCGGTTTGCGGATGATATATACTGTTAGTTAAAAATGTAATATAGAATATCAAACATGTTCTCAGTATACTGTATAGTACCTACCTCCAGATTCGATGGAAGTAGAACATGAACCAGTTGATACGCCCCTTCTCTCTTTTCATCTCCTTCATGAACAGGTAGGACACCAGAAGTCCACTGTTAACAATAGAACGTCGGTGAATTAATCTACTTTCAAGTATAGAATATGTAGTTGTTGATTTCAGATTTACATTTCGTTGTAAACCAGACTTTCCCTACTTCTCATTGTAAACACTTATACATACAGAACACATACTAAACCACATTGTATCATTTCTCGCTGAGTTTTTTTATGTTAATTGGTTTCATGGAACAGATATAACAAGCCGACATGAATTTCTAATTAGCCTATATTTTACGTACCTGAGTGTGAAGAATGAGTCCACAGACAGAAGACCATTGACCATAGGCATAGATGTCCAGTTACTCAAAAAATTCTGAATAAAAGTTGGGTTTTCTGCAGAAAAGTTAAATAGATATCGTTAATTTTTTAATATCATCTGTCCTCACTCACATACTTTATCTCCCGTTTTAACTATTCAAGATTTCTTTGCCGTCTGTCACCTCGTAGGATGTGTTTTGTCTGTCACCTCGTAGGGTTTGATTTGTCTGTCATTCCCAAAAGTATGATCTGCTTGCTTGGTAACCCCATAGAGTGTGATTTGTTTGTCACCTCCTAGAGTGTGATTTGTTGTCACCTCCTAGAGTGTGATTTGTTTGTCACCTCCTTCAGTGTTAATTGCTTGTCGCTCTGTAGAGTGTGATTTGTTTGTCACTCTGTAGAGTGTGATTTGTTTGTCACCTCCGAAAGTGTGATTTGTTTGTCACCCACCCTGTAGAGTGTGATTTTTTTGTCACCTCCTAGAGTGTGATTTATTTGTCACCTCCTAGAGTGGGATTTGTTTGTCACTCTGTAGAGTGGGATTTGTTTGTCACCCTGTAGAGTGGGATTTGTTTGTCACCCTGTAGAGTGTGATTTGTTTTTTTCACTCTGTGGAGTGTGATTTGTTTGTCACCTCCTAGAGTGTGAGTTGTTTGTCACCTCCTAGAGTGTGATTTGTTTGTCACCCTGTAGAGTGTGATTTGTATCGCCCTGTATAGTGTGATTTGTTTGTCACTCTGTAAAGTGTTATTTGTGTCATCCTGTAGAGTGTGATTTGTTTGTCACTCTGTAGAGTGTGATTTGTTTGTCACCTCCTAGAGTGTGATTTGTTTGTCACCTCCTAGAGTGTGATTTGTTTGTCATCCTGTAGAGTGTGATTTGTTTGTCACTCTGTAGAGTGTGATTTGTTTGTCACCTCCTAGAGTGTGATTTGTTTGTCACCCTGTAGAGTGTGATTTTGTTTGTCACCCCCTTCAGTGTTATTTGTTTGTCACCCTGTAGAGAGTGATTTGTTTGTCACCTCCTAGAGTGTGATTTGTTTGTCACCTCCTAGAGTGCGATTTGTTTGTCACCTCCTAGAGTGTGATTTGTTTGTCACCCTGTAGTGTGTGATTTGTTTGTCACCCTGTAGAGTGTGATTTGTATCACCCTATATAGTGTGATTTGTTTGTCACTCTGTAAAGTGTGATTTGTGTCATCCTGTAGAGTGTGATTTGTTTGTCACTCTGTAGAGTGTGATTTGTTTGTCACCTCCTTGAGTGTGATTTGTTTGTCACCTCCTAGAGTGTGATTTGTTTGTCATCCTGTAGATTGTGATTTGTTTGTCACTCTGTAGAGTGTGATTTATTTGTCACCTCCTAGAGTATTTGTTTGTCACCTCCTAGAGTGGGATTTGTTTGTCACTCTGTAGAGTGGGATTTGTTTGTCACTCTGTAGTGTGTGATTTGTTTGTCACCCTGTAGAGTGTGATTTGTTTGTCACCTCCTTCAGTGTGATTTGTTTTTGACCACTTATGATAGCACATGCTGTCAACAATACATTCATGTCTTGTCACTGCAACATTTTAAACAAATTGACCCTGTATAGATAGTATAGTATGATGGGAGCAAAATATCGCCAACTTCCTCGAGGAGGTCACAGAGAACTCTCCGATCACTGGGATGATATCATCCCCGACCTCGAGGAGGTCACAGAGAACTCTCCAACCCTCGGGATAATATCACCCCCTACCTCGAGGAGGTCACAGAGAACTCTCCAACCCTCAAGTTTAATTGGTGCTTTAGCTTCCTGATTATATACTTACGAAGATTATTCAGACCGGAAGAAAATGAATGTCCAAGGACCACCCAGGAAATACTCAGGAAACGAATTCCGTTGATAGCTCCAAGAGTGCCACCTCCCTGTTCTGTGCTCATCAACTTTCGGCCATTAGTGTACACAGAAAATGTCATGGCAAGCCTCGCCATTATGCCTGGAACAATCAAAACTAAGAATTGTATGGGGATGTTTTATCTAATGATGTGAAGCAATCCCATAACAAATGTATGAAATACCTCCCAGTCCTTAGTGATAATGCATCCCAGTCCTTAGTGATAATGCATCCCAGTCCTTAGTGATAATGTATCCCAGTCCTTAGTGATAATGTATCCCAGTCCTTAGTGATAATGTATCCCAGTCCTTAGTGATAATGTATCCCAGTCCTTAGTGATAATGTATCCCAGTCCTTAGTGATAATGTATCCCAGTCCTTAGTGATAATGTATCCCAGTCCTTAGTGATAATGTATCCCAGTCCTTAGTGATAATGTATCCCAGTCCTTAGTGATAATGTATCCCAGTCCTTAGTGATAATGTATCCCAGTCCTTAGTGATAATGTATCCCAGTCCTTAGTGATAATGTATCCCAGTCCTTAGTGATAATGTATCCCAGTCCTTAGTGATAATGTATCCGAGTCCTTAGTGATAATGTATCCCAGTCCTTAGTGATGATGTATCCCAGTCCTTAGTGATAATGTATCCCAATCCCTAGTGATAATGTATCCCAATCCCTAGTGATAATGTATTCCAGTCCTTAGTGATAATATATCCCAGTCCTTTGTGGTAATGTATCCCAGGCCTTAGTGATAATGTATCCCAGTCCTTAGTGATAATATATCCCAGTCCTTAGTAAAATACCTCTCAGTCCCTAGTGAAATACCTCCCAATCCTTAGTGATAATGTATCCCAGGCCTTAGTGATAATGTATCCCAGTCCTTAGTGATAATTTATCCCAGTCCTTAGTGATAATGTATCCCAGGCCTTAGTGATAATGTATCCCAGTCCTTAGTGATAATGTATCCCAGTCCTTAGTGATAATGTATCCCAGTCCTTAGTGATAATGTATTCCAGTCCTTAGTGAAAATGTATCCCAGTCCTTAGTGATAATGTATCCCAGTCGTTAGTGATAATTTATCCCAGTCCTTAGTGATAATGTATCCCAGTCGTTAGTGATAATGTATCCCAGTCCTTAGTGATAATGTATCCCAGTCCTTAGTGATAATGTATCCCAGGCCTTAGTGATAATATATCCCAGTCCTTAGTGATAATGTATCCCAATCCCTAGTGATAATGTATCCCAGTCCTTAGTGATAATGTATCCCAGTCCTTAGTGATAATGTATCCCAGTCCTTAGTGATAATGTATCCCAGTCCTTAGTGATAATGTATCCCAGTCCTTAGTGATAATGTATCCCAGTCTTTAGTGATAATGTATCCCAGTCCTTAGTGATAATGTATCCCAGTCCCTAGTGATAATGTATCCCAGTCCTTAGTGATAATGTATCCCAGTCCTTAGTGATAATGTATCCCAGTCCTTAGTGATAATGTATCCCAATCCCTAGTGATAATGTATCCCAGGCCTTAGTGATAATGTATCCCAATCCCTAGTGATAATGTAGCCCAGTCCTTAGTGATAATGTATCCCAGTCCTTAGTGATAATGTATCCCAGTCCTTAGTGATAATGTATCCCAGTCCTTAGTGATAATGTATCCCAGTCCTTAGTGATGATGTATCCCAGTCCTTAGTGTTAATGTATCCCAGGCCTTAGTGATAGTGTATCCCAGTCCTTAGTGATAATGATCCCAATCCTAGTGATAATGTATCCCAAGTCCTTAGTGATAATGTATCCCAGTCCTTAGTGATAATATATCCCAGTCCTTTAGTGATAATGTATCCCAGGCCTTAGTGATAATGTATCCCAGTCCTTAGTGATAATATATCCCAGGCCCTAGTAAACTACCTCTCAGTCCTTATGAATAATCCATACTATGATAGTCTCCAGGCCTGAGTGATAATGTATCCCAGTCCTTAGTGATAATTATCCCAGTCTTAGTGATAGATGTATCCCAGGCCTTAGTGATAATGTATCCCAGTCCTTAGTGATAATGTATCCCAGGCCTTAGTGATAATGTATCCCAGGCCTTAGTGATAATGTATTCCAGTCCTTAGTGAAAATGTATCCCAGTTCTTAGTGATAATGTATCCCAGTCGTTAGTGATAATTTATCCCAGTCCTTAGTGATAATGTATCCCAGTCCTTAGTGATAATGTATCCCAGTCCTTAGTGATAATGTATCCCAGTCCTTAGTGATAATGTATCCCAGTCCTTAGTGATAATGTATCCCAATCCCTAGTGATAATGTATCCCAGTCCTTAGTGATAATATATCCCAGTCCTTAGTGATAATATATCCCAGGCCTTAGTGATAATGTATCCCAGTCCTTAGTGATAATGTATCCCAGTCCTTAGTGATAATATATCCCAGTCCTTTGTGATAATGTATCTCAGTCTTTAGTGATAATGTATCTCAGGCCTTAGTGATACTGTATCCCAGTCCTTAGTGATAATGTATCCCAGTCCTTAGTGATAATGTATCCCAGTCTTTAGTGATAATATATCCCAGGCCTTAGTGATACTGTATCCCAGTCCTTTGTGATAATGTATCCCAGTCTTTAGTGATAATGTATCCCAGGCCTTAGTGATAATGTATCCCAGTCCCTAGTGATAATGTATCCCAGTCCTTAGTGATAATGTATCCCAGTCCTTAGTGATGATGTATCCCAGTCCTTAGTAAAATACCTCCCAGTCCTTAGTGATAATGTATCCCAGTCCTTAGTGATAATGTATCCCAGTCCTTAGTGATGATGTATCCCAGTCCTTAGTGATAATGTATCCCAGTCTTTAGTGATAATGTATCCCAGTCCTTAGTGATAATATATCCCAGGCCTTAGTAAAATACCTCCCAGTTCCTAATGAAATACCTTCCAATCCTTAGTGATAATGTATCCCAGTCCTTAGTGATAATATATCCCAGTCCTTATTAAAATACCTCCCAGTTCCTAATGAAATACCTTCCAATCCTTAGTGATAATGTATCCCAGTCCTTAGTGATAATGTATCCCAGTCCTTAGTAAAATACATCCCAGTCCTTAGTATAATCTAATTGATGTTTTTTCGGGCTCTGCGTTCTTATATTAGTATGATTCTGATTTGATTGCTTAGAGGTCATAATCCACCTAAATCATATTGGAAACCAAGCATAGATTTATTCCCGAAAGGAGAGCAGGTATTTGTATGATATACATATGTAGCGTATGTTCCGGTCTTTATAAACATTTAATGAACCACGTCGGAGACTGAAAACGGGGAATCAGTACAAAAATAATTTTTGTGAAGTTCCGATACATTTCATCTACTTCAAAGATTTTAACAGATCCAACAATCAGAACATCATACCTGGTTGTTTCGGTTTTGTAGGTTTCACGTCCCCGTTAACCTGGTATTTACTCTCTGGAGAAACTCCATTCTCCTGCGGGGCCGTCTCGTTAGGTTTGTTCTGGTGCTGATTGTACATAACATCGAACAAGGTTGATAGCGTCATCAGGACAACAAACACCCCGCACATTGTACTGTAGGAACAACATAAGGGTAGATTATTTACATTGGGTAATGTTGTATCAAGTTGTAAAATAAAATGTAGATGGTTATATTTCTAAATATTGTAATAAAGTGTATTTGGGGTCATGTATTGTATGTAGAACAAAGGGCAATTGTCGGCTTTAATATATTGTAATGAGGGTATTTTGTATTATATACTATATAAATGGTTATATAATTTAAATTGAATTTGAATTTGAATTAAAATCAACAAAATGATTGCCTCGTTTGAGTTTTGAACTATTTCTGAAGTATGTGGTAAAAGATGTGTTTCAAAGTTCCCATATCATATATGATTTTTACTTTATGAAACGATTCTTTCAAGATTTTTTGTTCTTTCGAGGTTTGACGCGGAAATGAAAATCTATTTAAGATCCTGTATGTAATGAAGTGTATACAGGGTATCATTATCCTGCAGCTGTCATCCGCACCCACCATATATATATTTGCTGTATTCGACAGTGACGGAAAACAGCTGTATTTTATAATCTTAGCACGTGTGTTCATTCCACTGACTTACTTCCAAATGAAACAACGTTTAAAAGGCGAACATGCTTTGGAACATTGTTGATACCATTTCACTTTAAAATGCCTTTGTTTGATGAATGTTGCAAGATAAATAGAAGGCATTGTCAGTGTATCAAAATATAAACTGTATGTTTGGCTCAGGACAGAAAAAGAAAAAGTGGCTCGCCAAGTATCTTCACTTTTGTCTTTATTTATCCTCACCAACCCACAGCCTATATTTCAAGACATTGTCCATATATTATCTATATGTACTCTATATTTTATTAAGAATTGAACTGTTACAACTGCTAGGGATACAAACTTGGTGACAGATTAATGGAATGGAGCCCGTTCAATGCTTATACATTGTATTTACATTTACATGAGTTTATTTCATTGATGCAATTTCCAAGTTATCCTTTGAATGACGACAGTAAGCTCAAGAACACCCGAATTATCCAGACGAAATGTTAATAATATAGTTCTTCCAATCATCGTTTGTCGACACGCTCAAAAATGGATTTATAACCAATTAAGCCCTACTATATACTTTACACACGTGTATAGATATCGTAAAATTGTTCACAATTGTATAATGTGTGATGAAGTTAATGTCGTTCTTCTGTGTAATCATAAACTGTTTTCGTTGAGAGGCGATGTAGCGTTAAATGGGTATTACGCCGATTAGACTTGATTGTTTTCTGGAAACGCTGATTTTTGTATCGATTGGATTTACTTTATCTTTATAAGAATATCATCTCTTAAATTCTAAATGAAAGGCGTCTTGACATTAGTCGACAACGATTCCAGGGCTATTTCGTTCGAAACAGATTCCAAGTATAACCGCTAAGTTTAGTGTTGCTTACTTATGCCAGAAGACGATGTTCAACTTCAGATTGGTTCTGTTTCGGATTATGGCGTAAAGTAGGTCTTTGGTATCAGTGAATAACCACA
Source organism: Pecten maximus (assembly GCF_902652985.1). Classification (NCBI taxonomy): domain Eukaryota; kingdom Metazoa; phylum Mollusca; class Bivalvia; order Pectinida; family Pectinidae; genus Pecten; species Pecten maximus. The sequence goes on along the minus strand of NC_047015.1, from coordinate 5,832,419 downwards.
ACACTTAAACTTTACGGGTTTTATCTATATATGTATATATATATATATATTCATCACAGTGCAACTACGAGAGGAAGTTCAAATCTTTATCTTCGGATTACCAACACATAGTGCATAGTATACATTGTGCGAAATATTTCATATATAACATATTAGCACAACTGACGAAGTGTTGGTGATCCGAAGAACAATTCATATTCATGTATGTAAATACATTGCGATTCAGGTATTCAAATAATCTATTAACGACTTCCGCAATGATCATGTCAAGTTATCGGGCGACCATCACTGCGCCGTTGAAACGGGTTTTTTAAGAACGTCGATGTGGCGCAGTGGTATAAGCTGTGGGTATTTCTGGCTAGGCGATTTGGTGCTGTACTACATAAATATATATTGGAAGGAACGGAAAATTACTCGAGGATATCTCCAGCAAGTTATCAACGCTTAGCATGAAGATGGAAGCAAACCCCGGGATCCTGCGGAGGCCCTATAAGATTATGGGAACAGTTAAGTACTGACATACGTGATTTTTCTGGAGTTATAAACACTCGTTAAACCACAGTTAAACCCACAAAAAGAAAAAGAAAAACAATTCTACCATTGTTGAGAAAACAACTAAACAAGAGGAAACAGCTTACAAGAGGAAACAGCTTTCTTGGGACTTTCGCAAAAATAAAACGTACTCTCAAACGTAAAGAATTGGGTACAACTTGGAAATCCAATTCTCGCAAGGAAGGATATGATTAACGAAATTAAAGGTGAACCAATGGACGAGACAAAGTTACGTTTCGAGCTTACCATCCAAAGTTTCCTCACCGATAAAAAAATCATCGAAAGAAAACATATCAGACACGAGAAAGCTTATGAAGAGTTGGATATATTTCTACTGTACATATTTCGGAGAAACTAAAATAAATGTGGATCAAGGAAGTCTCTACAGAAGAGGTAAAATCTTTCAAAATCTGGGATCGAAAGCAAACTTTCTTGACTCATATTCCGAAAACTATGGAAAGTGATAGTGAACCTGTGATCAACGTCACAACGAATCCTTGGACACAAACTGATATAGCTAGACGTCGTAGGGACCAATCAGCAAATCGACAAGCTAACACCGCCTAAAAACGAAGATCGATAAGCAAATCAATGTCTAAAAGAGAACCGAGGAAATACCACTAAATGAAGTAGGTCGCGAAGCGGATTGAGGGGCAATAAATTCGCCAACCACCAAAATACAAGCTTCTAATGGTAAAGTTATTTTGATGTGGTGAAAAAGGGGGGGGGATACCCATCAAAAGGCAAAACCAGCCACAAACCGAGGGACCAAAACATGCAGTGAAATAAAGAAACAGCGCGAGAAAAGCCATCTGCTAATACGCCGGGTTATAGATCGGAACACCTGATTAACTTTTAGAAGCGGACCAACCCAATCCATCCCGGGGAAAACCGACGACGGGGGAAACACCACCGAGAGTAAAAGAGTAAAAGAGTAAAAGTATATCAAAACGTAATAAATTTACCGAGCAAAGATCTTAATCAACATGAATTAACTCTCCTAAAACGCGGTTTGAAGTTTACACCTACATCACGCCAAAACACACAAGAACTGCATGTTGATATTAAAGAAAAAGATTTGGAAGAAAATTACGTCTAAAGGATTTTTTTGAAGATAAAGAAGTTAATGAAGTTAATTCACTGGTTAGAAAAAAATCAAACTTTACTTCCGACCGCCAAAACGTAGGGACGTCCATCTGGATTGATATATCGATACGTTATGAGATCTGGTATAGAAATCAGATCACTCTCGATATAACATAACACGCGTTGAAAACGATGAAATAAATAAGTTGAAAAAAAGATAAATCCATAGTAATTAAAGAGCTTACCCGCAGACGGACCGGTAAACGGCACATCTCCGATCACTAAATAAACTTCAGTACACGTTTCTATGTGACAAAATTAGAGGCTTTCCGACTTTATTTCTTAAAAACAATTACAGAATATGTATTTAAAAGACGTTTTAAAACTCACGTGCTTGTTTCTTTGATGTGTCAATCAAATTAGACTCCACTTTATAGCGGGGACTTATTTGCGGGTTGCGATTAAATAAATAATATTTAAAAAATGAGGTTTAATATCACTTTTCAGCGTTTTATAAGGAAAATAAAATGAAAAACTCAACAATTCCAACAATCTGTCATGTGTAAAAAATCTTTTTCTTTTAGTCAATTTTTCTGATCTCTCTGCGGGCAAGCCTCTTTAAACAATCCGACAAAGGTTGGGCTATGGTAATAATGGACTCTGAGTACTAAAAGGGAAAGGGTCTTGGTCAATTGACGATCCAAATTTTTACTCAGAAACTGCCACCAACGTTGACAAAATAACAATCACAAAAATAAAAAAAAACTGCGTCACATCACGGGCTGATTACACAGAAAGAAAAGGAATACCTCACATCATTTGAAGTTAAATGCAGCAACTTTTACGGTTTACCCAAAATCCATAAAAGCAAACTGATTCAAGAGGCTATCAACAAACAGAGTTCCGAATGTGTGAAAATCATGAGACCAACAGATATGATATTAAGACCAATATATGAGTTTCCGTTTTGTCAATCATTACGAGTTACATAAGGGATGATATAGACTTTATTACACAGTTGCCAGCAGAGGTGGATGAAGAAGACCTACTTGTAAGCTTTGATGTCACCAGTTTGTATACGAATATTCCGCATAAAGCTGGCATTGAAGCTATACGCTTCTGGATAAATAAACATCCACAGGCAATACACCCCAGCTTCAACGTAGACTTCATCGTCGAATCTTTAAAAATCATACTACAAAATAATTCATTCTACTTCGATGGAAGAAAATGTTTCTTGCAAATACTCGGAACCGCAATGGGAACGAAAGTAGACCAACATATGCAAACCTTGTGATGGAGTATTTGGAAAAACAACTAAATAATAAATCCACGCAAATCTTTTGTGAATCGTTTAGTAAATATATACGGGCGTGTTAAAAAGGTATCTGGATGATTGTTTCATTAAATGGACCAAGTCGAAAGATGACTTATCATTTTCGAAAACACATTGAATAACATCAATCCATTTATTCAATTCACCATGGAATACAGCGACACGGAATTAGCCTTTCTAGATGTCTTTGTACAGAAATCCGGCAAATGACATAGTTATCGGAAAGAGAAGCTTGATGAACTGAAATCCATTTTGGTGAAACAACATTATCCTTCCATGTTCATAACGAAGGGTATTGAACGAGCCAAAGCTGCAGCAGTCGATGAATTAAGAACGGCTAACGTCACATTGACAGAGGAAAAACATCATACCATTTGTTCTGACACACAATCCACGTCACAACAACATGGTGAAAGTAGCGAAAGAATCGATCCCACTCCTACATAAAAGCCAAAAGATGCGTAATTTAGTACAGATATAAGATATTCTCTAAAAAAAGCGACAACCCGAAAACCCAAAGAAAAAAATGACACTACAAAAGAGCAGGAATATACGGTGTCGGCATGCAGTGACAAACGATGTGAATTGAAAAACGGCAAAATTATCAAACTAAATTTTGATCTAACTTGCAAAAAAAAAAAAAAAAAAAATAAATTTACTGCATTACATGTGCTACACGTCACGAGCATATCGGACAAACAGGAAATACGTATCGGAAAGAATTCGCGTCCATCCGCCGAAAACACGCAAAGAATTTTAACAAATTGAATAATTGATTAAATTAATTGTAAGATACCAACAAGTTATATTGCAATTATTTTTTGAATACGTTAAATTATTCTTTATTCTTTAAGTATTGATTTTTGGACATTCTTCACTGCTTACTCAAATGGTCGCCTCCCGTCGTCAACTATATCTCGACAGTCCCAAACAATCTGTACTGTATCCCATAGTGACATTTCGGCAAAAACATTTTTCTACGTGTAAATAGAGGGGAATGTTGTCTGCGTGTAAATAGTGGGGAATGTTGTCTACGTGTAAATAGAGGTGAATGTTGTCTACGTGTAAATAGAGGGGAATGTTGTCTACGTGTCAATAGAGGGGAATGTTGTCTACGTGTCAATAGAGGGGAATGTTGTCTACGTGTCAATAGAGGGAATGTTGTCTGCATGTAAATACAGGGGAATGTTGTCTGCATGTCAATAGAGGGGAATGTTGTCTGCGTGTAAATACAGGGGAATGTTGTCTACGTGTAAATAGAGGGGAATGTTGTCTACGTGTAAATAGAGGGGAATGTTGTCTACGTGTAAATAGAGGTGAATGTTGTCTACGTGTAAATAGAGGGGAATGTTGTCTGCGTGTCAATAGAGGGGAATGTTGTCTGCGTGTCAATAGAGGGGAATGTTGTCTGCGTGTAAATAGAGGGGAATGTTGTCTGCGTGTAAATAGAGGGGAATGTTGTCTACGTGTAAATAGAGGGGAATGTTGTCTACGTGTAAATAGAGGGGAATGTTGTCTACGTGTAAATAGAGGGGAATGTTGTCTACGTGTCAATAGAGGTGAATGTTGTGTACATGTAAATAGAGGGGAATGTTGTCTATGTGTAAATAGAGGTGAATGTTGTCTACGTGTAAATAGAGGTGAATGTTGTCTACGTGTAAATAGAGGGGAATGTTGTCTGCGTGTAAATAGAGGGGAATGTTGTCTGCGTATAAATAGAGGGGAATATGGTCTACGTGTAAATAGAGGGGAATGTTGTCTACGTGTAAATAGAGGGGAATGTTGTCTATGTGTAAATAGAGGGGAATGTTGTCTACGTGTAAATAGAGGTAAATGTTGTCTACGTGTAAATAGAGGGGAATGTTGTCTGCGTGTCAATAGAGGGGAATATGGTCTACGTGTAAATAGAGGGGAATGTTGTCTACGTGTAAATAGAGGTGAATGTTGTCTACGTGTAAATAGAGGGGAATGTTGTCTACGTGTCAATAGAGGGGAATGTTGTCTACGTGTAAATATGGGTTAGTGTTGTCTATGTGTCAATAGAGGGCAATGTTGTATACGTGTCAATAGAGGTGAATGTTGTCTACGTTTCAATAGAGGTGCATGTTGTATACATGTAAATATGAGATAATGTTGACTACGTATCAATGGAGGTGAATGTTGTCTACGTGCCAATATGAGATGAATGTTGTATACATGTAAATATGAGGTGAATGTTGTCTACGTGTCAATAGAGGTGAATGTTGTATACATGTAAATAGAGGTGAAAGTTGTCTACATGTAAATATATGATCTGACGTCACTTACAGTCCTCCTATTGCCAAATCGTCGTACTCTGCACGCTCGGAACATTGGATTTTAGAAGCTTGGAGCTTGTTCTCACCCAGAGGCAGCAAACCAAAAACTTAAACATACAATACCAGGTCAGTTTGATTAAAAAAAGTATAGAAAAGACATTTATAAATTATTGAATATATTGAAAACTATATTAACTGTCCAAATTGTTCAAGATCATGAAGAATAAGATGCTTTTTTGATAGACATGTGTATAATGATGGTATTTTTGATATTGTACCATTGCCATTGTATAAATGTGCCGACTGTTGGATAAATATATGTTATATACCACGAGTGGAATATGACCTTCCGAATTTTTGATTGGTCAAGAAATCGAACTTTGACCCGATATGCAATTGTTATTGACGTCATCAATAATCGAATGGCGTCACATCACCGGGTCCCGGCCGTTACCCGTACACCTTACTTATATACGAAATTAGACTTGACCACGATTCCCTTTGATTCAAGCCGATGTTATTGTGGTAGAAACAGATTACACGACTCGTGATTTTTGGATAAGGAATTTATTTCACACTCGTTATTTTTTCATAAATTCCATATCCAACAACCACTCGTTGTGTAAACTCTATATATTTCACTGGCAAAAATGTATTCAAGATGAAATATCCACAAACTACATTTCATACCGCGAATATTACATAATTCATGATAGGAGTAATAACGCCAAATATTTAATAAGACAGAAAAAACTTACGAGTATTCAATACGGTTTTGGTTTCCTGTGCGGTACAGCTATCCGGCATACACACACCCATACGTAAGTCTATCATCGCTGCCATCGGAAAAATGGATCCCTGTTCGATGAGAAATTACATACCATTGTCTTTTACAAATAAAAATAGCAGCAATAGAAATAACACATACTCCATAGCTACTAGGAAAACACACTGTATAGGGACGATTGGCTAGCCTTCCTGGCTGAAGTTAGCAGCGGATTCGTTGTTCGTTATTGGGGATTCGAATAACGAATCCGCAACGGATTGGGGATTCAGTTTGTTTATGCCTAAATGATATTTCTTTTTATTGACATTTTGACGATTGGATTCAAATAACAAATCCGCTGCCAGCAGCAGATTGGGGATTCAATTACTTATGTTTCATTGGTATTTTTCTGATAAACTATGGTTGGAGATTCGATTTTACATTTTGATTTTGTGATTCGAATCACGAATTTGCTGTCATCAGCGTATTATGAATTCAGTTCTTGATGTTCAATTGACGTATTTTATCACAAATTACGAAAATGGTAATTTGCGGATATTTCAATGATACAAATACTTTGTAATTCAATCAACAATAATGGGATTCTAGTTCGAATCTGCTGCCAGGAGTTTCTTTCTTGTGGGAGGTTTATCGTCTCTTTGCAAGTAGACGAAGTTCTATGTTTCTTCGCCAGTATTCTATGGTGCAGATATATAAAGATATAGCTGAAGGTTTGATTGGATTGCAAACATGTATACGAATTTAAAAATTCTATCAGTAAAATACTCTTGGTTCTTATATTTATGCAACAAATAGGATAATATTGTTAAACTAATCTGCTGTAATTCGAATCTCCAATCATATATTAAAAGGAAAAATACCAATTGAACATGTATGTAACTGAATCCCAAATCCGCCGCTACTAACTTCAGCCCGCTGGTCTGGGTAATGTGTATAAGGACGATTGGAAGGCTGGTCCGGGTAATGTGTACATGGACGATTAGAAGGCTGGTATAGGTAATGTGTATAGGGATGATTGGAAGGCTGGTCTGGGTAATGTGTAAAGGGACGACTGTAAGGCTGGTCTGTATAATGTGTAAAGGAACGATTGGAAGACTGGTCTGGGTAATGTGTACAGGGACGATTGGAAGGCTGGTCCGAGTAATGTGTATAGGGACGATTGGAAGGCTGGTCTGGGTAATGTGTATAGGGATGATTGGAAAGCTGGTCTTGGTAATATGTATAGGGACGATTGAAAGGCTGGTCTGGGTAATGTGTACAGGGACGATTGGAAGGCTGGTCTGGGTAATGTGTATAGGGACGATTGGAAGGCTGGTCCGAGTAATGTGTATAGTGACGATTGGAAGGCTGGTCCGAGTAATGTGTATAGTGACGATTGGAAGGCTGGTCTGGATAATGTGTATAGTGACGATTGGAAGGCTGGTCTGGGTAATGTGTAAAGGGATGATTGGAAAGCTGGTCTTGGTAATATGTATAGGGACGATTGAAAGGCTGGTCTGGGTAATGTGTATAGGGACGATTAGAAGGCTGGTCTGGGTAATGTGTAAAGGGATGATTGGAAAGCTGGTCTTGGTAATATGTATAGGGACGATTGAAAGGCTGGTCTGGGTAATGTGTATAGGGACGATTAGAAGGCTGGTCTGGGTAATGTGTATAGGGACGATTAGAAGGCTGGTCTGTATAATGTGTACAGGGACGATTTGAAGGCTGGTCTGGGTAATGTGTATAGGGACAATTTTAAGGCTGGTCTGGGTAATGTGTATAGGTACGATTGGAAGGCTGGTCTTGGTAATGTGTATAGGGACGATTAGAAGGCTGGTCTGTATAATGTGTACAGGGACGATTTGAAGGCTGGTCTGGGTAATGTGTATAGGGACAATTTTAAGGCTGGTCTGGGTAATGTGTATAGGTACGATTGGAAGGCTGGTCTGGGTAATGTGTATAGGGACGATTGGAAGGCTGGTCTGGGTAATGTGTATAGGGACCATTGGAAGGCTGGTCTGGGTAATGTGTATAGGGACGATTGGAAGGCTGGTCTGGGTAATTTGTTACAGGGACGATTGGAAGGCTGGTCTGGGTAATGTGTATAGGGACGATTGAGAGGCTGGTGTGGGTTATGTCTGGAACATTATTCGGTTTAACCTGGTTGGAAATATTATTATGATTAGGTCATTAAACACGTTTGTATATTTCTTGGGTATGGATGTGTTTCCTGACGGAGAGTATTATTTCTAAATTGATTTATTTCTTTACTGAGAAATTATTCTCAAGGTCAACAGTGAGTTGAACGGTACACTTTACCAAACTTGATGCGAGGGAAAGAGTAGCTGTACAGTATTGCCCATCAAACTTCCCGGCAACATTCACATTTAGGCATTCATCATAGGAACCTGGCCAAACCATGTTTCCTTCCAGCAATCCGGACGGAATCTTGCCTGTCGCATCTATCACTGTAATCAAACAAACAATTAGAAAACCACGGGAAACGGCTATATGGTTGATATACAGATGACGACAGTGATAAACATTTATATGGTTGATATACAGATGACGACAATGATAAACAGCTATATGGTTGATGTACAGATGACGACAATGATAAACAGCTATATGGTTGATATATAGATGACTACAGTGATAAACAGCTATATGGTTGATATACAGATGACTACAGTGATAAACAGCTATATGGTTGATATACAGATGACGACAGTGATAAACAGCTATATGGTTGATATATAGATGCCGACATTGATAAACAGCTATACGGTTGATATACAGATGCCGACATTGATAAACAGCTATATGGTTGATATACAGATGACGACAGTGATAAACAGCTATATGGTTGATATACAGATGACGACAGTGAGTAACAGCTATATGGTTGATATACAGATGACGACAGTGATAAACAGCTATACGGTTGATATACAGATGCCGACATTGATAAACAGCTATATGGTTGATATACAGATGACGACAGTGATAAACAGCTATATGGTTGATATACAGATGACGACAATGATAAACAGCTATATGGTTGATATACAGATGACGACAGTGAGTAACAGCTATATGGTTGATATATAGATGACTACAGTGATAAACAGCTATATGGTTGATATGCAGATGACGACAATGATAAACAGCTATATGGTTGATATACAGATGCCGACATTGATAAACAGCTATATGGATGATGTACAGATGACGACAGTGATAAACAGCTATATGGTTGATATACAGATGACGACAGTGATAAACAGCTATATGGTTGATATACAGATGACGACAGTGATAAACAGCTATATGGTTGATATACAGATGACGACAATGATAAACAGCTATATGGTTGATATACAGATGCCGACATTGATAAACAGCTATATGGTTGATGTACAGATGACGACAGTGATAAACAGCTATATGGTTGATATACAGATGACGACAGTGATAAACAGCTATATGGTTGATGTACAGATGACGACAGTGATAAACAGCTATATGGTTGATATACAGATGACGACAGTGATAAACAGCTATATGGTTGATATACAGTTGACGACAGTGATAAACAGCTATATGGTTGATATACAGATGACGACAGTGATAAACAGCTATATGGATGATATACAGTTGACGACAGTGATAAACAGCTATATGGTTGATATGCAGATGACGACAGTGATAAACGAGCTATATGGTTGATGCACAGATGACGACGGTGATAAACAGCTATATGGTTGATATACAGATGACTACAGTGATAAACAGCTATATGGTTGATATACAGATGACGACAGCGATAAACAGCTATATGGTTGATATACAGATGACGACAATGATAAACAGCTATATGGTTGATATACAGATGACGACAGTGATAAACAGCTATATGGTTGATATACAGATGACCACAGTGATAAACAGCTATATGGTTGATATACAGATGACGACAGTGATAAACAGCTATATGGTTGATGTACAGATGACGACAGTGATAAACAGCTATATGGTTGATATACAGATGACGACAGTGATAAACAGCTATATGGTTGATGTACAGATGACGACAATGATAAACAGCTATATGGTTGATATACAGATGACGACAGTGATACATGTAAACAGCTATATGGATGATATACAGTTGACGACAGTGATAAACAGCTATATCGATGATATACAGATGACGACAGTGATAAACAGCAATATGGATGATATGCAGATGACGACAGTGATAAACAGCTATATGGTTGATATACAGATGACGACAGTGATAAACAGCAATATGGATGTTATACAGATGACGACAGTGATAAACAGCTATATGGTTGATATACAGATGACGACAGTGATAAACAGCTATATGGTTGATATACAGATGACGACAGTGATAAACAGCTATATGGTTGATATACAGATGACGACAGTGATAAACAGCTATATGGTTGATGTACAGATGCCGACAGTGATAAACAACTATATGGTTGATATATAGATGACGACAGGGATAAACAGCTATATGGATGATGTTAAGATGACGACAGTGATAAACAGCCATACGGTTGATGTACAGATGACGACAGGGATAAACAGCTATATGGTTGATATACAGATGACGACAGTGATAAACAACTATATGGTTGATATACAGATGACGACAGTGATACATGTAAACAGCTATGTGGATGATATATAGATGACGACAATGATAAACAACTATATGGTTGATGTACAGATGACGACAGTGATAAACAGCTATATGGTTGATATACAGATGACGACAGTGATAAACAGCTATATGGTTGATATACAGTTGACGACAGTGATAAACAGCTATATGGTTGATATACAGATGACGACAGTGATAAACAGATATATGGTTGATGTATAGATGACGACAATGATAAACAGCTATATGGATGATATACAGTTGACGACAGTGATAAACAGCTATATGGATGATATACAGATGACGACAGTGATAAACAACTATATGGTTGATATACAGATGACGACAGTGATAAACAGCTATATGGATGATATACAGTTGACGACAGTGATAAACAGCTATATGGTTGATATGCAGATGACGACAGTGATAAACAGCTATATGGTTGATGCACAGATGACGACGGTGATAAACGGCTATATGGTTGATATACAGATGACTACAGTGATAAACAGCTATATGGTTGATATACAGATGACGACAGCGATAAACAGCTATATGGTTGATATACAGATGACGACAATGATAAACAGCTATATGGTTGATATACAGATGACGACAGTGATAAACAGCTATATGGTTGATATACAGATAACCACAGTGATAAACAGCTATATGGTTGATATACAGATGACGACAGTGATAAACAGCAATATGGTTGATGTACAGATGACGACAGTGATAAACAGCTATATGGTTGATATACAGATGACGACAGTGATAAACAGCAATATGGTTGATGTACAGATGACGACAATGATAAACAGCTATATGGTTGATATACAGATGACGACAGTGATACATGTAAACAGCTATATGGATGATATACAGTTGACGACAGTGATAAACAGCTATATCGATGATATACAGATGACGACAGTGATAAACAGCAATATGGATGATATGCAGATGACGACAGTGATAAACAGCTATATGGTTGATATACAGATGACGACAGTGATAAACAGCAATATGGATGTTATACAGATGACGACAGTGATAAACAGCTATATGGTTGATATACAGATGACGACAGTGATAAACAGCTATATGGTTGATATACAGATGACGACAGTGATAAACAGCTATATGGTTGATATACAGATGACGACAGTGATAAACAGCTATATGGTTGATGTACAGATGCCGACAGTGATAAACAACTATATGGTTGATATATAGATGACGACAGGGATAAACAGCTATATGGATGATGTTAAGATGACGACAGTGATAAACAGCCATACGGTTGATGTACAGATGACGACAGGGATAAACAGCTATATGGTTGATATACAGATGACGACAGTGATAAACAACTATATGGTTGATATACAGATGACGACAGTGATACATGTAAACAGCTATATGGATGATATATAGATGACGACAATGATAAACAACTATATGGTTGATGTACAGATGACGACAGTGATAAACAGCTATATGGTTGATATACAGATGACGACAGTGATAAACAGCTATATGGTTGATATACAGTTGACGACAATGATAAACAGCTATATGGATGATATACAGTTGACGACAGTGATAAACAGCTATATGGATGATATACAGATGACGACAGTGATAAACAACTATATGGTTGATATATAGATGACGACAGTGATAAACAGCTATATGGTTGATGTACAGATGACGACAGGGATAAACAGCTATATGGTTGATATACAGATGACGACAGTGATAAACAGTTATATGGTTGATACACAGATGACGACAGTGATAAACAGCTATATGGTTGATGTACAGATGACGACAGCGATAAACAGCTATATGGTTGATATACAGATGACGACAGTGATAAACAGCTATGTGGTTGATATACAGATGACGACAGTGATAAACAGCTATATGGTTGATGTACAGATGACGACAGTGATAAACAGCTATGTGGTTGATATCCAAATGACGACAGTGATAAACAGCTATATGGTTGATATACAGATGACGACAGTGATAAACAGCTATATGGTTGATATACAGATGACGACAGTGATAAACAGCTATATGGTTGATATACAGATGACGACAGTGATAAACAGCTATATGGTTGATATACAGATGACGACAGTGATAAACAGCTATATGGTTGATGTACAGATGACGACAGTGATAAACAGCTATATGGTTGATATATAGATGACGACAGTGATAAACAGCTATATGGTTGATGTACAGATGACGACAGTGATAAACAGCTATATGGTTGATATACAGATGACGACAGTGATAAACAGCTATATGGTTGATGTACAGATGACGACAGTGATAAACAGCTATATGGATGATATATAAATAACGACAGTGATAAACAGCTATATGGTTGATATACAGATGACGACAGTGATAAACAGCTATATGGTTGATATATAGATGACCACAGTGATAAACAGCTATATGGTTGATATACAGATGACCACAGTGATAAACAGCTATATGGTTGATATACAGATGACGACAGTGATAAACAGCTATATGGTTGATATACAGATGACGACAGTGATAAACAGCTATATGGTTGATATATAGATGACCACAGTGATAAACAGCTATATGGTTGATATATAGATGACCACAGTGATAAACAGCTATATGGTTGATATACAGATGACCACAGTGATAAACAGATATATGGTTGATGTATAGATGACGACAGTGATAAACAGCTATATGGTTGATATACAGATGACCACAGTGATAAACAGCTATATGGTTGATATACAGATGACGACAGTGATAAACAGCTATGTGGTTGATATACAGATGACGACAGTGATAAACAGCTATATGGTTGATATACAGATGACGACAGTGAGTAACAGCTATATGGTTGATATACAGATGACGACAGTGAGTAACAGCTATATGGTTGATATATAGATGACGACAGTGATAAACAGCTATGTGGTTGATATATAGATGACCACAGTGATAAACAGCTATATGGTTGATATACAGATGACGACAGTGATAAACAGCTATGTGGTTGATATACAGATGACGACAGTGATAAACAGCTATAAGGTTGATATACAGATGACGACAGCGATAAACAGCTATATGGTTGATATACAGATGACGACAGCGATAAACAGCTATATGGTTGATATACAAATGACGACAGTGATAAACTATATGGTTGATATACAGATGACGACAGTGATAAACAGCTATATGGTTGATATACAGATGACGACAGCGATAAACAGCTATATGGTTGATATACAAATGACGACAGTGATAAACTATATGGTTGATATACAGATGACGACAGTGATAAACAGCTATATGGATGATGTTAAGATGACGATAGACGGAAACAGCTATATGGTTGATGTACAGATGACGACAGTGATAAACAGTCTGATTGATTTTCTCTCTTTTGTCCAACATTTTTCAACTGATTTCAGCAATGACGAACTATGATTAATACCGACTAATGTTTCATATCGTACTATCTTTACTACAACGGTTAGTACCGTCATTGATACCGACTAATGTTTCCTATCGTACTATCTTTACTACAACAGTTAGTACCGTCATTGATACTGACTAATGTTTCCTATCGTATTATCTTTACTACAACAGTAAGTAGGGTACATGTAAGCTACTGATTGGTATATTACATGATAGTAATAGCAATAGTATAAACCATGTTTTGAGACATAACTTACTTTTTATCGCCCATTGTTCCCTTTTCATGAGTTCCGAGACAAGAAATTGTAAGTGGCTGTAGCACTGAGGACCAATGTTTTGTTCCAATTCCTCAGTGACATTCCGGATTTCGTTTGAGATGTCCCCGAGCAATCCCGCATATTGAGAAAGTCCTTGTAGGTTGGTGGAGCCAGAACCTGGTCCTAGTAACTGGAGGACTTTCTGTAGATTTTCAGGGGTCATGATAGAGATAGGAAACGACACATTGTTAGATTTAATGAAATCTCCGATTTGTTTCTGAATAAGATTGGCAACCTGAGAATTTTGAAGGAATTTTTGGATATTATCAAAAAAGTTTGTGTTAACTGGAGTTGATGTATTATTTACAGTGCCATGGTTGATTTGGTTTATCCCGGATGCTGAAAGGTTCGTGGTCGACTGGCTGGCCACAGCTACAGTGGTTCCGACAGTACTCTTGTTTGCCACGGACACAGGGAGGCTTGTAGTTCCGTCACTTGTTCCCGAGGTGGCGACACTAATCGCACCACACATTGACAATAAAAAATAAATCAATGTTGCCCTTAAATGTAAGTCCATTTTCCTCTGTCGACTTATAAATTGTTTTAAACACACTAAACGTGCGACTGATTTCGAACTTCGGGTACCCCAACTCTTACCTATAGACGGTTATTGACAGATAATAGGTATGGTCACCCGTATATCTAAGCACATATATACGACCTAGATACTAACCCTAGCGATGACCCAGCTCTTCACTATCTTGGCCTTGCTTGATAACAGGTAACACTCTTTTTTACTAAAACTAAAATGAGTAAGAGCTGTTAGAAAGAAATACGCGTTATACGGCCGCCAAATAAATGACAGTAATATTATGATGTACCATTCCCCGTCCGTCCGTTCCATTATGTATCATTTCCCGTCCGTCCGTTCCATTATGATGTACCATTCTCCGTCCGTCCGTTCCATTATGATGTACCATTCCCCGTCAGTCCGTTCCATTATGATGTATCATTCCCCGTCCGTCCGTTCCATTATGATGTACCATTCCCCGTCCGTCCATTCCAGTATGAAGTGCCATTCCCAGTCCGTCCGTTCCATCATGATGTAACATCCCCCGTTCGTTCCATTATGATGTACCATTCCCCGTCCGTCCGTTCCATTATGTATCATTTCCCGTCCGTCCGTTCCATTATGATGTACCATTCCCCGTCCGTCCTTTCCATTATGATGTACCATTCCCCGTCCGTCCGTTCCATTATGATGTACCATTTCCCGTCCGTCCGTTCCATTATGATGTACCATTTCCCGTCCGTCCGTTCCATTATGATGTGCCATTCCCCGTCCGTCCGTTCCATTATGATGTGACATTCCCCGTCCGTCCGTTACATTATGATGTGACATTCCCCGTCCGTCCGTTCCATTATGTATCATTTCCCGTCCGTCCGTTCCATTATGATGTACCATTCCCCGTCCGTCCTTTCCATTATGATGTGACATTCCCCGTTCGTCCGTTCCATCATGATGTGCCATTCCCCGTCTGTCCGTTCCATTATGATGTGACATTCCCCGTCCGTCCGTTACATTATGATGTGATATTCCCCGTCCGTCCGTTCCATTATGATGTGACATTCCCCGTCCATCCGTTCCATTATAATATGCCATTCCCCGTCCGTCCCTCCGTCCGTTCCATTATGATGTGACATTCCCCGTCCGTTATGTTTTGGTGTGGAAGTCGTTTATTAGATGATATGGATACCATACATGGATGCGAATTGGACACATATTATAAATATTCATCACAGTACAACTACAATAGGTAATTCAAAATGACAGAATATCGGGCCGACCATGACTGCGCAATTGAAACGTTCGTTTTAAGAACGCCGATGTGACGCAGCGGTATATGCATCCGGTATTTCTGGCTAGGCGATTGGGTGCCGTAGATCGTGAGTTCGAGGCCCGGTCAGGGCACGAGTCATAAAGTTGTCTCCCTTCTTCATTTGTGTTACTATGTTATATATCAAATAATTAACACAATGTATCATACAATCTAATTAAAATATAAATGCTCATTCTCACTACATGTACGTTACATGAACATATAACGACATGGTTTGTATATATGAAAGAAACATACTTGGTATAGAGTACACAGCCATGAACATTATTACATTTTCATTTCTTCCGTATGCATCAGCATATAGGATTATAATATACATACCTATGATATCATACTTCATTTTACAAGATGGCGGAGAACACAGCCGGC
This sequence comes from Pecten maximus, assembly GCF_902652985.1. Taxonomy (NCBI): domain Eukaryota; kingdom Metazoa; phylum Mollusca; class Bivalvia; order Pectinida; family Pectinidae; genus Pecten; species Pecten maximus. Next base: position 5,815,655 of record NC_047015.1, on the reverse strand, counting down.
ATAATTCAAAACATAGTTAAAATATAGCTCAATGCGTCAAAACAATATGACGTCATCATAGCAAAACACTCATTTACAATTAAGCAATTAGTAATGTATAAAAACATTGCTTTAGAAAGTCGACGGTAAAAGTTTGGTTAGATATATTTAACTCTTAAATCTGACATACACAACAATATAAAATGACACCATCAGTCTTATATTGCCGTCATTTGTCGTGGACAGCCCCTCACGAGGAGGCCATAACCATGACACCATTAGTCTTGCATTACCGGCACTAGTCGTGGACAGCCCCTCACGAGGCCATAACCGTAACACCATTAGTCTTACATTACCGGCATTAGTCGTGAACAGCCCCTCACGAGGAGGCCACAACCATGACACCATCAGTCTTATTATTATTCGAGGACAGCTCAACATTATTAATCGCAACCGGTCCTCTGTGTAACGTACGCAAGGACTGGGGAGGAGGGGACATGAGTGAACGAAAGGGAGGTAATTGAGGAGGAACCCAGTATAAGCTTTTAGAGGCCAAGATGGGATCCGTTTGTCAATGACGTCATGAAACATATACTTATATTGATTTTTCATCTGCCACCTGATCAACAAATGAAATGTACCAATACAACGAGTTCATCAGCCCAAATTGACTCCGGTTTAGATAGAACTCTCGGCGTACACAGCTATGACCCATACAGATATGTCCGACTCTATTCGGCCATCGTACATTTCTATATGTGGAAATAAATAATACAAAGTATGGTACAGCAAAACTGTTCCGAATATTTCGGAGTGGACAACGTAGGAATGAAATAGATCTCTTGGTAAACAACACAGACATTTCCCTGAGCTTGTGACACTCTCATGTGGTGTACGTGTATGTCACGTGACTGAAGGCAATGACCTAGACTTCGGAGGACATTTTCTCTAAACACGCGTTACCATATGTCAATGAATCATTCCCCACTGACGTCATTTCAGTTAGTCAGAGTATACCTAGATGACTCTTGCCGTGCAAGGGCGTTCATCCCCTAAATCATCAACCTAGATGACCAGCGAGAAATCGTTCTACAAATAACTTAAATCACATAATATTTTATACTAATATCAACTGTCATACCAGGGATAAGTCGAACACTATTTAATAACGGTATTCTTCACATTCGATCCCTACAACTAACTTGTAATATTCATTACACATCAGATGTTTCATTTTTTTTTCTGTTGAGTATAATTACAACCGTATTTCAACATTTGAACTACAAATCTGAGCGGTAATCTGTGATAACGGTTCAGTCAAAATATACACTGGGCAGAAATACCTGACATCACTTGACCCTAAACCTGGAGGTATCAGACGTGCGCGAGACTTCTGGAGGTTTAAATGAAATTACAATTGATGGAGACAGTCAGAACAATTTTTAGATTAAAATATCGTATTTCTTATGCGTCAAACTGTGCCCATAAGCTATAGAATTACATAAGTGGATATTATTGACTAAAGCACTGTCTTAGAATCTTTGTCGTTTTTACATGTCCTGACACTAATGCCCAGACCACGCGCCAAAATAAATTCGGCTCGCGCCTAGGGCGCTCGTATTACCTCTAAACTACTGGAATTCAGTTAAGAGGAGGTCAGCACCTTTAATGTTTTTTAGTACCTCCCGGAACACCTTTTCTTTTATCTAACTTGTGTCTATTGTTATATGAGTGTTCCGAATAAAAAGCAGAACGTGAGCAGCCATTGATGGAATTGGGTGGTCTGCATCAGCAGTTCGAGAATTCGGCTGATATATTACAAACTAGCGACGAGAATAGTTGAAGACGAATACCACGTGTTCACAGATGTTTAGTGCGTTTTCTGCACTTCCATTTGCAGTGAACAACATGGCACACGTTGGTTAAATTGGCGAATTTGTCGAGGGGTCGGAGAACCTCACGTGCTACGTGGAGCGCATGGGGCAGTATTTTGCCGCCAACGACATCACGGATAAGAAGATAGCAGTATTTCTAACCGTTATGGGACCTCAGACTTACAGCCTGTTAAGAAATATCATGATACCGGATTTACCTAGTACTAAGTCATACGATGAAATAGTGACAGCCCTCAAGGGACATTTTATACCAAAACCTTAGATTATAGCGGAGAGGTTTAAGTTCCACAACAGAAGTCAAAAGGATGGAGAAAGTGTAGCGGACTACGTCGTGGGCTTGAAAAAATTAGCAGCTCGGTGCGAGTTTGGAAACTTTTTGACACAAGCGCTTAGGGACAGGCTTGTTTGTGGGCTCCGCAGTGAATTTATTTAAAAGAAAAAATTAGCTGAAAAAGATTTGACTATGGACAGGGCCTGCGAAATATCGGTTGCTATGGATACGCTGCGAGGAACACGGCGGAAATGAAACCTGGGAATGCGCAGGGACAGGTAAACAAAGTGAAAGTGTTCAGAGGACCCAAAAAACAGAAACGGGATTTTAGTAAGAAACCCAGGACAGGTGAGTCGAAATCGACAACAGACAATGCAAATAATTAAAAAAAAACCCATGTTATCGTTGTGGCGGAAACCATCCATAAGATGTGTGTACATCCGAAGATGCCAAGTGTTATGCATGTTTAAAAACTGGACACCTCGCCAAGACGTGTTTGTCTAAGAAAAAAACTGTCAATGCAAAGTATGTACAAGAGGCCGAAGGGGCCTGCAACCTAGATTTAGGAATGTTTGGAATATTCCATGCTTTAACAAAACGCGGCTCGACAGCTGGGTATCAAGTCAATATGGAGTTAGATAGGATCTCTGTGAAGATGGAATTAGATAATGGGGCAGCTGTTAGTATCATATCTATGGAACTGTACAAAAATTGTTTGAATAATTTATCCTTACAATCCACTTCAGTACAGTTGAAAACTTACAGTGGATACAAAGTGGAGTTGTTGGGGAAAGTTGATGTACCAGTGAGGTATGGAGATCGACATGTGACTTACCTTTGATCATAGCAAAGGGAGACAAGCCTTCCTTGCTTGGCCGGAATTGGTTGAAAACTATCAAGTTTAATTGGAAAGAAGTTTTCAGTGATCAGTCAGCTTCAAAGGAAACTACCAGTCGTCCGTCAGTCGGAATGGAGGTGTTAAAGTCAAAGTACAGTCGTTTGTTCCAGAAGGATGTGGGAACAATCAAACATTTTAATGCTCAGATACACTTAGACCAAAACGCAAAACAGATACTCTGTAAAGCCCGGCCAGTACCATTCGCGCTTAGAGAGTCTCTTGAGAAGGAACTGAACCGATTAGAATCACAGGAGATTATCAACAAAGTAGACCGCAGTGACTGGGTAACGTCCATCGTGATAGTTCCAAAGTCTGATAAGTCTATACGGTTGTGTGGTGACTTCAGAGTTACTGTCAATCAGTGTCTGGATGAGCAGCAGTACCCACTACCAAATGTTGACGACATGTTGGCACAGTAAGCAGGGGGCTAACAGTTTACTAAACTCGATCTGTCACAAGCTTACCAACAGCTACTGTTGAACAGTGAGTCAGAACAGTACCTGACTAACAACACCTATCTGGGGTTGTATCGATATCATAGGTTGCCGTTTGGAGTGTCCTCAGCTCCTGCCATTTTCCAAGCAGTCATTGACTAGATTTTACAGGGTTTGGATAACGTCCTGTGTTGGATTGGTGACATACTGATTACCGCTCCTACCAAGGGGAAACATCTCGCAACATTGGAAGAAGTGTTGAAGCGCCTGGAAAATCATAACATTCGTTTACGAGCTGACAAATGTAAGTTTATGGAGAAAGAGGTAGAGTACATGGGACACATGACCAACAGAGAAGGTTCACACCCAACGTCGGCGAAGGTAGATGCCATTAAGGAAGCACAAAGCCACACCAATAGGACAGAGTTGAAGTCATTTTTGGAGTTGCTGAATTATTATGGGTCATACTTACCCAGCGTGTCAGCCATCTTGCAACCAATGCATGAACTCTTACAGAAAAACCAGCCATGGAAATGGACCTGTGAAAGTGAGACAGCATTCCAGACGTGTAAGGAAAGGCTTTCCGAGAACACTATGCTAGTACATTATGATGGGAACAAACCATTGAAACTAGCCTGTGACGCATCTGCCTACGGATTAGGTGCTGTTATATCGCACATAATGGACAATAGGCGAGGAAAGACCAATTGTATTTGCCTCGCGTACACTGGCTCCCAGCGAAAAGAACTATGCACAACTGGAAAAGGAGGCCTTAGCACTTGTATTTGGTGTGAAAAAAGTTTCACAAATATCTGTATGGTCGGAGATGTACACTCGTTACGGACCATAAGCCTTTGACGACCATCTTGGGACCAAAAACTTGGGTACCAACGCTGGCAGCGGCCCGCATGCAACGATGGGTGTTAACTTTGTCTGCATACTAATATGATATCATATACCGGAAGGCAACAGAACATGGCAATGCTGACGCATTCTTGAGATTACCGGTTCAAGGAAAGGTAGAGCCCGAAGAGGCGGACATTTTTCAATTCTCGCATGTAAATGAACTTCCGGTAGTAGCCGAAGATATAAGTCGAGCAACACGGAAAGATCCGATTATGTCGCGCGTGCTTGATTACACTCTGAGATGATGGCCCAACAGTGTAGCAGACGCTGAGGTCCAACCCTACTTTCAACGCCGAGAGCAGTTGTCAACAGAGCAGGGGTGTATCGTGTGGGGTCTCCGTATTATCATTCCGCCCGCATACAGAGAACGATTACTCGCAGATCTTCACAATCAACACATAGGTATATGTAGGATGAAAGCGTAAGCTCGGAGCTACCTATGGTGGCTAGGACTCAATTCAATCAAGAAATCGAACAGCAAGGTAGTGCTTGTAGTGTGTGTCAGTCGGTACGGAATCTCCCTGTGTCAGCCCACTCCATTCCTGGAGTTGGCCAACACGTGTATGGCAGCGACTCCATATTGATTTTGCGGAGAAGGATCAGCAAAATTTCTTTGTCCTTATTGATAGTAACTGAAAGTGGTTGGAGTGTGTGGATATGACAACAACTACATCGACAAAGACCATCGAGGTATTGCGTTCACTGTTTGCATCATATTGTCTCCCAGAGGAGATAGTAATTGACAACGGACCACAGTTCATATCGTTTGAATCGTTTATGAGGCAAAATGATGTAAAACACACATTGGTGGCACCCTACCATCCAGTTTCTAATGAGGCTGCTGAGCGCAGTGTCCAAATCTTTAAACGAACATTGTTAAAACAAGTATAAGACGGAGATAAGTCTCTATCAGTAAAGCACAGACTGGCCAACTTTTTGATCGTATACCGTGCAACACCCCATACGGTGACAGGGGTCTCGCCTGCAGAGTTGTTCCTGCAGAGGCAACTTCGTACCAAACTCAGATTGTTAAAATCCCGATTTAAGAAAACGAGTTGGCCTTCAAAAGGAGTCGCAGAAAAGGCATCACTACAAAGGCCGTTTTCGAATACGGACATTCTCGCGTAACCAGTCTGTACATGTTCGTAACTTCCGGGGAGGGAAGGAAAAGTGGATCATAGGGTCTGTGGTGAAACGACTTAGGCCATTGACATACTTGATACGTATTGGCAGAAAATTGAGGTATGTGCATGTTGACCATATCCTAGCTACTGGTGAGGAATCTGTTGAACCATTTCAACATGATAACCAACCGATCATAAGTCCCCAGACAAACAGTCCAATTGAAGACAAACCAATTGGGATTGAACAGCCGAGCATTCAGATTTAGGACAAACCACTTGTGAGTGTTCCACCAAGTGTTCGCAGGGTCATTGCAGAACATATAGCTAGTGAAACTGTGCTGACGCCCGCGCGTACAAGTGTCATGACTCCCAAACCTGAAAGACGCTATCCAGTCCACAGGCGCTTGCATAGAAAATATGACTTTCATTTTTTTTTGATATGACAGTGGTAAGTGTAATCTGTTGAGCTGAAGGTTGGCAACAACGCCACGAGCGAAACGGCTCCCCATCTCACTTCAATCGACTAAAAAACACATTTATTCAAACTGACACGGCGCACACTATATGCGACCGTCATCAGAAAACATTCATCTTTAACCTACCGTGTCACTCAATACGAATCGTTACATCCAAAACACAACAATCCGTGAAAACATTGCCGAATTCCTCGCTCAGAACGCCATTTTTCAAACGGCTTCCTCAGCCTGTCCAGATTCTTCATTTACATACGGGGTTGAAAGATCATGCGATTATATAATCGACTGTCACCAGGTGCAAAAGTACAAATTGATGGCACTGCTATTGGATCACGACTCGGGATGAATTATGCATCCACTTCGATGGAAGCATGGGAACGCGAATTATTTGATCGGTCACCATCCAAACCACTGGTATATTTCCGCGACGTGGACGACATATATATGTGTTTGTAATTTATATTAGTATTAATGCATGTCCATTCATCATTCTTCTGGCCACTCTACCTCTTTGTAATGTATTTCCTATATTGCCCCATGTGGGCCGGAATTCATTAATAAAGAATTGCATTGTATTATATATTATGGTATTTAGATATATGGCGAAGAACGACTGGTGGAGTTTTAAACTCGGGCTAATTCTATCTACACTCGCATAAAAGTGGTTATTCGATGATCCACTGATAAAATCGAGTTCCTGGATACATAAACGTATATTGACAAGGGATGCTGAAAACTAGATTTTTTTAGAAGGAAACGGATAAACATTTGTACTTACACTTGCGGTCCGATCACTACAGAATATAAAGGAATCAATTCCATATGGTCGAGCGATTCGAGTGAAGAGTATGTCGTGGAGAAACAGCTACGAAGAGCAGTTAGAACAGAAAGATCGTATTTACTTAAAAAAAAAGAAAAAAAAAAGAGGTGAAATGTCAACAAGAATCGTGTTCCATTACTTACTACATATAGTAATCAACTGACAGATATATCATCAGTATTCCGAAAACATCACCATTTTTTACACCGGTCAACGAAATTACAAGTGTTTCGCAAACCACCAATGTGTGTTTTTATGAGAAATGAAAACATCTCTGACATCGTTGTACATTGGAAAACCAGCAGATTGATGAAATACAAAAACTTATGTAAAAGATTTGGATGGAAAAAAGGTGAGAACAGATGTGGACATTAACATCCGGACTTCTAACATCATAAATGGGTTGATTACATTAAAAAAAATATGGAACCATGAATCAGCTGAATAGAAAAGAGAGAAAAAAATCGGGAGATAATGACGTTTTATTTCCAACCCAGATAGTACGGGAAAAGATGACGTCGTCTTTCTTACTATGACGTCATAATACCCTGGTTCTCGTAGCGCTCAACACAAACATTCTAACACTTGAAAAAGATGGCTGTGCCATTGAAACGTTGTGTTGAATTTTTATATGATATGCTAGCAACATTGTCTAAAAAACTATTTTTTTTTACATTTTCATGTCAAAGAATTAGGAACGTTTTGGGCAAATTAATACATATTGACCAAACAGGCTTTTAATCAAATCGCTATATAGGGGAAACATCCGTACATCATATGATTTAATGCATTATGCTGAAGAAGAAAATATACCTGGTATGTTACTTTTAATAGATTTTGAGAAAACCTTTCTATTTTATGGCATTTCATTGATGAAGTTTTTATTTATTTTAATTTTGGGAGTGATATCAAATATGGGTTCAAATGCTATATTTCAATGTGTTTTCTTCTATAAGTTGGTAATACAAAATGTATGTCTGCACCTATCAATATTCAGCGGGATAGTCGTCAATGTGATCCGATTGCCGCATATATTTTCATTCTCCGTGTAGAAGTACTTGCAGCAAAAATAAGAAATAATGTATATATTAGAGGTATCCAGGTTGAAAATACATGTATTCTTAATTTACAGTTTGCTGATGATACAGGGTTGGTGCTTGATGGTTCAGAAATGTCATTAAGGGAATCTTTAAATGAATTGATCAGATTCTCGAATATATCAGGGCTTAATATCAACACTGATAAAACACCTGTAATATGGATTAGCAATAAAAAGAATGTGAGGAAACTTTTTTTTTCCAGATTTAAATTTGTAGTAGGGGAGAATAGGTTTTCGTTTTGAGAATGGACATTTCACTTGACTTAACTGAAATACCCGGATTGAATTTTGATAAAAAAAATAGTGAAGCTCGAAGCTCTAATTAATACATGGACTCCTATACAATGTAAGTAAGATTAATGTTATCAAGTCCCTGCTTTTCTCCCAGATTAACTATCTTTTCATAAGTTTTTCGAGAGTTGGCGTGAATGATCATTCAAAGCTATTTATGAAGAGTTTACAAGGTCATGGCTCTATTTTGAAAACTCCACTCTGGTATTACAGAGAGATACAAATTGGCAATAAGTTCATCTTTTACCAAAATTGGTTTAATGCTAGTATAATTACATTAACTGATCAGATAGAAGAGTCTAAAATTTTTTACTCTCTTCATGAGTTTATGGATCGTTATAGAACTAACACCAACTACATATGTATCTGCAATACTATGGATTGATGTCAACAGTAAAATCTTTTTTAGATAAGAATAAGTATCAGTTCGAAAAACCAGCCCAACCCTTTATACCTCTGCTTTTTGAAATATATTTCAAAAACCATAAAGTCTCAAAGGATTTGTATAACAGTCTATTTGCACCAGCTCCTGTGCCAACTGGGGTTAATAGAAAAATCTATAAAATTCCCTTGATGGTCACAACAAAGTTGGTTTCAAACGAGAATAATACACCGTATATTAGTTACAAACAATTTTCTGTTTAAAGTTAACATTTCTTGAAGTCCGATATGTACATTTTGCAATAGCGAAACAGAAACCATAATTCATTGTTTATGGGAATGCAGAGAAATTCAAAGACTACAACAGAAAATCTAATAGATATCCTGGTCATTGCTTATTTGGTATCATATCACCTGGGCTGCCCAGTGATGTACAAAATTTATCAAAAGCTATATGTTATAGATTTTTTTAAGGAAAACTGTCATTTTGAAAATTATTTAGATACTCAAACCAGAGACCTATATAGGTCTCTGCTCAAACATATAAAGACAGAGTCACTTTTTGTAAATTTTGTATAACCATTCATAAATCTATTATTGAAACTAGCAGATGGCATCAGATCGAGTATAATGAAAAACATGACCACGTAGTAATGGTCAAGAAATCGGTGACGAATTTCATTGTGAACTTGAATTGCTCGTAGAATGTTATATATAGACAAATATTATCAAGATTAATGAACTGATGAATACAACTGATAATAAAACACTAATGAAAATGTGTACTTTTAAAGAATAATTAACAACATCAGTCCTCCTTGATACAAATGTAAATGTAATGTTTTGAATTGTATGTATTATATTCTAAATATTTTGTTTTTTTTCACACAAACTTTTAATCCCCCAGAACATGTAGAAATTGGAAGGCTGCCAAGGTTGGGGCCTTGGGGTCAGCCTTCAATATATAAACAATGTCCCCACACAGGAGGGGCTCTCACTCGCCACACAACTGACACATGATACACATCTCATTTTCTCACACTTAAATTACCAAATGACAATAACACAAACTATTTAAATAAATGATAACTAGCAAAAGTTTTTTCTAAAAAATACACTTTTTGTAATCCAATCAACTTTTATTGTAATTGAACATACAATAGCAACTTATTAAAAAGATATCAAATATTTTACCTAAATTTGAATAAAATATATTGTAGTAAGGCATACTTATGACATATCGCCATGAAATACAACTTTTGATTCCATTTCTTTGAATGAGTTTGTATAAAATTCACTAATTTGACATGAAATTAAGAAATGAGATAGTTTGAGTTTTGTTGTTCTAAATATGTTTTCTCTATACATCATCTTGTGCAAAGAGAAAGAAAATGAATTTGAATTTGAAATAGACATCAGTGCGGTTCATTTAATTATGGACTATTCTGAGTCAACCTTGTTGCTTATTATTGTCACAAGTTGATACTCCGTACATTCCTATGGAAACGCTGCCATGTGTATTTTGTATCAACAAAATCAAAACATCGTGGTTATATCTTAGAATAATGATTGACATATTAGACTGACATAATGAAGCAAAGTCACATGTCATATTTCAATCATGCACAATTTAACAATTCTCTCCACAAACACTCGCTGATCTTGTACGGTCGAGGGGACGTAACTCTTGTTTACAGAAGAGACAACCGAGATGTCCGATATCAGAAGTATTTAACCCAGAGATGCTAGAAACTCATTTGATACCTTTGTTTTTGCAGTTGGACCAAAAAGTCCATAGTAGTAATAACAATATGTCTCAGTGATTTCCTCGGCAATCGTTAAGCGTAGGAAGTGAGTATTTGGCGTAATGATAAAAAAAATATCAGTTCAAGAGTGAAATAATTAGAAGCTATTTATTTTCTTTAGATTAACTTTCTAAAGTTTATCTAACGATTGAAGAAAAATATAGATTTCAATGGCACATAAAGAACATCCATGATTTATATATTCTAAATCAAATTGTTAAGTTGATAACGGTAACAACCTTCTTAATTATATACATTTTTATCCTGCAACTGCCACCGCATTGTCGGAATACACCCACCGTATATATTTTTGCTGTATACGGCAGTGACGGAAAACAGCTGTATTTTGGAATCTTAGCACGTGCGTCAATTCGACTGACCAACTTCAAAGTGGCGAACATATTTCTGTCATTTTTGACACCGCTTCACTTCAAAACGATTATTTTTGATGATTATTTTTTTAATGTTGCAGGATAAATAGAATACATGGTAAGTGTCTTAAAATATAAGCTGTATTTTTGGCTCGGGACAGAAAGACAAAAGTGGCTCGCCAAGGCTCGCCACTTTTGTCTTTCTTTACCCTCGCCAAAATACAGCTTATATTTTAAGACACTGACCATGTTTATGTTAAATCAGACCTAGTAATCCAATGTTGTCAAACAATTTGACTTCATACAGACAATTTACTGACAGGGACTCCGGATGACACCCTACGAAATGTACATTGCATAGCGTTCCAGACACACTGATCAGAGAAAAGCTTTTATATATTGACGAAAAGAATCGCTCATGTGTGATTTTTTTTTCATTTCAGTAAACGTCCATTATGCAAATGGGTAGTGTTAAAATCTTATTACTTAAAATGAAGTCTTGTTCAACATCTGTATCTTTTGTTCTCCTTATGTTTTAAACATCATCTTAGATCTTGTGTCCTCCTTATGTTTTAAACATCCTCTAGATATTGTGTTCTCCTCATGTTTCAAACAAACACCCTCTAGAAGTTGTGTTCTCCTTATGTTTTAAACATCATCTAGATCTTGTGTTCTCCTCATGTTTTAAACAGCCTTTAGATGTTGTGTTCTCATGTTTTAAACAGCCTTTAGATGTTGTGTTCTCCTCATGTTTTGAACAGCCTTTAGATGTTGAGTTCTCATGTTTTAAACAGCCTTTTGATGTGTTCTCCTCATGTTTTGAACCACATAATCACGAAGAAACATATCAATGTTTACATTTTGAGCTTTTTACAATCGTGAATCAGAAACTGAAAGAAAATGTGTATACATGAAAGTATACAGGGAATTCCCAAACATAGCAAGTATTCCATGAGTATTGCTAAATCAATACATGTCCCCTACCGTCACCCTTAAGTTAAAACTTTAGCCAAATTTGAGTAAAAACGTTTAGCCACACCTGAAACATGATCATTTTATGAAAATAAGTTCATTCTAAACAATGAGTAATTTCAACTCTATTGGGGTGAATAAACAATGTTTCCTGCCCCTAAAAGATATTCATGTATTCTTTTGGTATGTCTATTGTACAGAGTAAAAGAATCTATAGTGAATTTAAAGTGAAATGTGTAATAACAGCCTTAGATTGAAATATAAACATAATTCTGCATAGCACAGCATAGTAGTACACTGATTTTATTCCAAAAGAATCTCACATCAGTGAAGCATTCAATACAGAGAAAACAGTTAAGTCCATATTATGGAAAAAAAATTCAAAAAATGAAAATATTTTTTTGTTCATTTTCAACTGTACAAAAGTAATGCAACACACCCAAAGAACATCAATGCAAAGAATCAGCATCCTTATACCATTATTAAGTGAATGGTGTGCCACTATAAAACTTTAACCAAAAGTTTAACCTGAAGAATACAGAGAAAAAAGTAAAGTTCATAATATGGCAAGAATTTCAAAAAAATGAAAATAATTGTTTCACTTTTAACCATACAAAAGTAATGCCACACACCCAAAGAATCTCTATGCAAAGAATAAGCATCCTAATTCCATTATTAAGTGGATGGTGTGCTATTATAAAACTTTAACCAAAACTTTTACTTGACGGACGGACTGACAGACAAACAGACAGACAGACGCAGGCAAAACCTATAGTCCCCCAGTTTCACCGGTAGGGGACTAATAACTGTGGCTGCCAGACCAAGTTTCTCTGAAAATTAGTCCCACAATGCAACGGCGGGTTTTACAGTCCATACAAGCGTGGAACTGCGAAAACGCAGACAGATTTTGCAAAAAAAAAAAAAGTGTGTGGAATCGGTAAAACCTTAGTATTTCCTTAAGAAAGGAAATGATTCGTTGGAACTTTACATGAGAAGAAAAGGGAATAGACTCGAATTCTGATTTTTTTCCGGAAGTCTATTGGATTGCTGGTTAGCTTTTAAACATTGTCAATTTCACCGATCTAAAATGTTATCAATGTTTTGTTGTATGCATATTGCTACATTTTAAAATTAAGTATTTAAATGTAAACTTTGTTTGCTTATTTTGTTCAGTTACCTGGGTATTACGCAAATAGTCTGTTAATATGCGTAGGCAAAGTTCACGTATGCTGGATATATGTGCAGTACACATTGTTATAGCCTCATTCTCGGCTCCGTGATAAATCTTGCTCTACAAAATTAATGTAAATATAAATGCGGCGAGTTAATTTTATACACTGATGTCTCAAGGACTCCCTCGGTCAAGTGTCCAGGCCAGTGGTCATTTTAATGTTGGGAGAGCGTGAATGAGCATCTTGGATTGCCATTAATACACTTGTGCAGCTAGAATGTTAGGTGGTTCGGGAGTATGTGGCTTTAAACACCTCCTTATTTTGTGTTCTCCTTATGTTTTAAACACCCTCTAGACCTTGTGTTCTCCTCATGTTTTAAACACCCTCTAGACCTTGTGTTCTCCTCATGTTTTAAACACCCTCTAGACCTTGTGTTTTCCTCATGTTTTAAACACCCTCTAGACCTTGTGTTCTCCTCATGTTTTAAACACCCTTTAGACCTTGTGTTCTCATGTTTTAAACACCCTCTAGACCTTGTGTTCTCCTCATGTTTTAAACACCCTCTAGACCTTGTGTTCTCCTCATGTTTTAAACACCCTCTAGACCTTGTGTTCTCATGTTTTAAACACCCTCTAGACCTTGTGTTCTCCTTATGTTTTAAACACCCTTTAGATCTTTTGTTTTCCTTAAGGTACATGTCCACACCTCTGACACAATCTCAGATTTATATAACATGTAAACCCAGTGTTTCTTATGAAGCGACTACGGTAATCAATTCAATTCTTTATTAATCTTGACAAATACATCTCATCGACATAATACAATTACAAGAATACAAAAATAATACAATTCAGCTCTGGAATAGCAATGCACATATGACATTATAGCATGCACATATTTGTATATATGTGTGTGTATGTGTGTGTGACTCAATAAGGAAATGAATAGTATGGTCAAACTGCTAGTTACTAGAAGCCAACAGAGTAGAACGTAGTAGCGATGCTTGGTATAAAACTTGCCCAGATTACTTAATTCTTTAACATTACCCGTTGATAGTAAATTTATTAACTTATAGACAGAGGGATTAACCCGATAATGAGGCTTTATATATTTTTTTCTGAGACCATTAAAGGAGGGACATTTTAAAATGAAATGGTATTCATCTTCTATGTCATTTCTACAGAGAGGACAAAATCTTAAATTGTGAGGAATTTTTCTATGCCGTGCAGTTTCAATTAACAGGTTATGTGAAGACAAATGAATTTTGACAATTGCCTTTATATATTTAACAGGAAAAGGCTTACTTAAGTAAGGTTGCAGACATACATAGTCAATAATATGTTTATACAATGTTCATTTGGACGAGGTTAAAAAGAAAGACTCACAATATTGCTTAAAAATGTCTGATAGCCGTTGTTTTACTAAGGCCAAAAAGGTTCTGGTATTGAAATTACCCTGCACCTAGCAGTACTCGGCCAAGTCAATGGCACATAGTTCCTGTTTAACTGAAGCTACCCAATTTCTACAATGTGAATTTGATTCACAGCCTATGTACATATCCTGATAACATGCACTTAATATACAGTTATTGGACCTCAACAATTCACACCAGTACTTGAAGATTCGTATTTTGTGCGTTTGCTGTAGATTATCGAACTCCTAAAATATTTTTTACAAAAGTCTAAGTGAATTTGTTCGATATCAGGCGCTTTGTGAAAACCCCACACCTCGCATGCATAGTTGGCTGCACTGCCAACGTACGTGTCAAAAAGAGACAGCAAGGTACAGAAACTTAATAACATTGCATTACATGATCTTTTAAGTGAAAAAAAGTGCTTTCCTACACTGTGAAGCTAACTGTTTCTGTGTTGCATTGAATTTCCATTGTAGTTAAGTTCAACACCTAAATACGAAAAAGAATTTACGCACTCAAGTTTGGCACCATCATACTGCCATGTTTCGTTTTCCTGTAATACAGAAGATTTCCTGAAAACAGCTATTTTAGTTTTTTTTTTTTTACATTTACTTGAAAGCGAACACCTTCTAGTGTATAACAACAACTCATCTAACATGCGTTGGAGACCTTCTACACTTTCAGAAAAAAATATATCATCGGGAAGACAATTCCCCCTCGAAGACCCCGGGTTTGTTGTCAAAAATCTTATAGTTTCCTATCTACAGTTACACATGATTTAATCACATTTAAAAGCTTGCCCCTTACACCAAGTTTAGAAATTGTATACCATAGCTTATATCTATCTATGGAGTCGAAAGCCTTACTAAAATCTACGAAGCAGCAGTACATTTTTTTCTTGCTCGAAAGCGAATTGTTGATGATACAGTGAAGGGCAAAAATAGCATCTACCAAACTGGGCATCAGTTATTACGTTGTCTGAGGTGTTACCGTTTTTTCAAAATAGGTACAATTTAGGCATTAGATACAATTTTGGGAAAGTACCCAACTTCCAGAATAGCATTGATAAAATGAACCTGTTTAAATTCAATTAGGTATTCATTAAAAATTCCATCAGTACCATGACTTTTTTCAGTTTCTTAATAGCAGCTTCTATCTCAACTTCCAGGATTTCATAATCTAATTCCTCGAATAAAGTAGTTAAATCATCAAATTCCTGTGTATCGCCTCCTTCTGCAGCAGGAATAGTTAGGTTTTTAAAATGTTGATAAAAATCGTCAATACTGGCGTTAACCTTTGATTTGGAACCTTTTTTGAATTTCTTGTAAAATAACTTTGGATTATCAACTTTGATATAGTCCATCATATCACACTGCACGTTCAAATAAGAACGTTTTAGTCTACGCTTTGTTAACTTATAAACCCTTTTACTTGATATTAACAGCTCATCATTTACACACGATGGGTCGGCGTTAAATTTATACAGCGGCCGCATATAACACCTATATAAAAACTTTCAATTACCGTCAAACCAAGGTTTGTCACTAGACTGCCTAGGACTTTTACTGTGATCTTGTCTCGCAACTCTAGGTGAGGTCGAGGAATAAGGAGGTGACATAAGATCAGTGATGACGTCAATAAAACCAGTAAAAGAATCCTCTATACCCTGACACTCTCAGTGAATCCTGTTATAACACCGTCATGCTTGACCGCAGACACAACACTGGTGAGGTACTGCATTGGTTATTTAACGAAACTGAAACACGTTGTTACATAAGATTCCATTGAAAATATATACTGTACCCGCAATGGACCCAAGGTTACCTTGCACTTTTACAATCCAAGGACATCATACCCTTGATATCTCACATTCCCAAACTCACCTGGGTACAGTGTTTTCGTCCAAACTGTCTAACACCGAACGTATCACCAACGCTTGTGATAAAGTTAGAATAACCTTACATTCTATTGTTGGTGTAGCCCCCTCCTTATCTGCAATAAGTCCTGTCTTTAAAACCAGTCTCTACAAGAAAGTCGTTTTACCGTCGATTCCATATGGGTGTGAACATTGGACTAATCTCACTGTAACAGAAATCTCCAAGATTGCTTGTTTTCAACACTACGCTGTAAAACTCATACTTGGTTTACCACGTCGTACAAGGTCAGATATAGCCGAACCTATACTTGGTCTTTTCAGAATCTCAGCAGAAGTCGACCGGAGGAAACTACTGTTTCTACAAAAAATGATAGCTATGGACCAATCCTATCTGCCGAAGCAAATTTTTACCATACGTCTACATTTATATATTTCAGTGTTACCCAACACACCAGTTAACCATAAAGGATATTTCCCTGATATAGTTAAAGTACTCCGGAAATACAATCTTCTTTATTATTTGGAGACATATCTACGGTCTTACATATTTCCAACCAAGTCCCAATGGAAACGCATAGTGAAATCCACTATTAGGTCCTACGAAAACTCGGCTCTCAAGGAACGGAACGTATGGCAAATGATAATGACTTCTCCTTTTTCCAAAAGATTCATTGCTCATATGACCTATATAGCTTGTGGCATGCTGTGGAATCTCCGTCCGATATGCAAAACATTTATTATATATGTTCTGTGTTGGCTCTGCCTAGTGGCCTTGCCGATGAACAATGCCCACTCTGCACAATGTCTCATGACGTCGCAGTAATTCATCTGTGTGCTGATTGTATAGCCAATATTGCTCTAAAACAAAGCTTTATGGAAGACATTCTCATTACCTTCGGTCCAACTGTATTCCATTTCATTGAGAGAATGGATGCTACTGCCTTCACCCGCACCATATTAAGAGCCAATACAGGAATTCCCTTCATTGACGATACAGACTATGAACAATTCCTCATGAAATCTGTTCGATTTGTCGCTCGCGTTACGCGATGTCTGTTGTAATGTCTTGACTTGACCCAACGTAACTGTTTCGCGCGGACATGAAAATCCCTTTCAATGCCGCGCTTGCATCTCGATGTATATACATATTTTTTTCGCGTTTTCTTCTAATTCCTCTGTTCATTTACTTTTTTTATGTCGATTTCCTTGTATTTAAAATCTCCAACCGGAGGAAATAAAGTATGATGATGATGACTAGACTGCCTAGGACTTTTACTGTGATCTTGTCTCGCAACTCTAGGTGAGGTCGAGGAATAAGGAGGTGACATAAGATCAGTGATGACGTCAATAAAACCAGTAAAAGAATCCTCTATACCCTGACACTCTCAGTGAATCCTGTTATAACACCGTCATGCTTGACCGCAGACACAACACTGGCTTCTAAACAGGTTTTGCTGGTGAGGTACTGCATTGGGTATTTAACGAAACTGAAACACGTTGTTACATAAGATTCCATTGAAAATATATACTGTACCCGCAATGGACCCCAGGTTACCTTGCACTTTTACAACCAAGGACATACAATCTGTGTATTTTACCTATACATTGACCAATATTAGCAAATCCTATGGCAAAATTTACTTCCTTTCAAAAAAATCAGAGCCATTTCTGGACTTTGCATCTTTATAAAGATAAAACAAGTTGTTTTTCAATATTTCTGACAGGTACTGCTATCAATATTTTACCTGAGTATTGTTTATAGATACCAAAGTTTAATTGACACATGTACCTACACCCCCCCCCCCCCCCCCCCCCCCCCCCCCCCCCCCCTGAAGTGGGTCTGTTGATACATAGGGTTGTTGAGTTTGCAATACTGAAAGTCAAAATCTAAAATGTGTTTTTAGAATTCAAGGATAGGAGTACCTCTGTAAATGTCATATGGTTATCCATAGAAAAGTATAGTTTCGTACCTGTTACCTGTTTTGAGATAGATTTTTTATTAAGGTGCATCTAAATAGCAAATCCAGACAAAATAGTGATATTTTACAAGGCAATACATCCCTACTAGGATGCAATTTAATAGAAGTAAATTGATAAAGTTTTGATATATATCATGTCAAACTATGGGCCTTGCTGTTGACATTTAATTTGTTCAGTAGTTCGTAAATTTCAACAAAACATGAGAAAAATGCATGTTTCAGGGGGACATAATTAACTCATTTGTATCGCATTTATTGTGCAAAACAGTCATGTCGTTTTGCTCACAAGGGTCTAAAGCACAAAATAGGAGCATTGGTTTGACTAGATTGGACTTTATGATATGTATTAACACTGATTTTATTAAGACCATGGAATGCAAATGGCGGTTGTGAATAATATCACACAATTATGGCACATAGGAAGGTATTTGAAACGTCAAAAATGCTCATATTAGATACTATAGAGAACTCTAGACATAACAGGAAGACTGTTTTTAGGAAAAAATGTTCATCCGTTGAGTTTGGGGTAAAAGATATATATTTCTGAAAAAGTCCCAAAACTCACTAGTTTGACAATTTGTCTTACAAAGGTCATTCTTACTATAATCAGATGCCTTACAAGTATGATATAGGACCATTTTTAATTGCTGAAATGCCTCCCTTTATGCCATTTTATTGTAATATCATCCACAGCCGCCATTTGCATTTCAAGGTCAAAACAAAATATGTGTTTATACCTACATAAAGTCAAATCCGGTCAAACAAATGCTCCTACCCTGTGCTGTAGACACTTGTGAGCATGACAGGTGGGCTTTTTTCAGGTTTGGTTATTTTTGTGACTTCGAATTATTCCATGCTACAACTTACCACAAAGTAACTCTACAGAAGAAATTGTTAGCATATACATCAAATTATTTATGATTTTAAGACACTACATGTCCAAACAAACATTAGGTATATTATTTGACTATTTTCGTGCAAATTTTAAGATATTTATTCGTGTTTGAAATTCAACATTATTCTGCTATATAGACGATCCTTAACTTTCAACTTATTCACGCAATAAACGAATCAACAACTTGGTTTATTTGGAAGTGTTGGTAGTCATTTATGAATACAAAAGTTTTTCATTTTCTAAAGAAACACAGGTAAAACCATAGCTAATCTCGCAAACACCCTGGTGTTTGTACAAACTATTTCAATAGCAAAAAATATTTACTGGAAGTCTGCTAATGAACTTTTAGTTTAAAACACCCTTTATATATTGTGTTCTCCTTATGCTTTAAACAAACATCCTCTAGATCTAGTGTTCTCTTCATGTTTAAACACCTCCTAGATCTTGTGTTCTGCTGATGTTTCAAACATCCTCTAGATCTAGTGTTCTCCTCAAGTTTAAACACCTCCTAGATCTAGTGTTCTGCTGATGTTTCAAACATCCTCTAGATCTAGTGTTCTCCTTATGTTTAAACACCTCCTAGATCTTGTGTTCTGCTGGTGTTTCAAACATCCTCTAGATCTAGTGTTCTCCTCAAGTTTAAACACCTCCTAGATCTTGTGTTCTGCTGATGTTTCAAACATCCTCTAGATCTAGTGTTCTCCTCGTGTTTAAACACCTCCTAGATCTTGTGTTCTGCTGATGTTTCAAACATCCTCTAGATCTAGTGTTCTCCTTATGTTTAAACACCTCCTAGATCTTGTGTTCTGCTGATGTTTCAAACATCCTCTAGATTAGTGTTCTCCTCATGTTTAAACACCTAGATCTTGTGTTCTGCTGATGTTTCAAACATCCTCTAGATCTAGTGTTCTCCTTATGTTTAAACACCTCCTAGATCTTGTGTTCTGCTGATGTTTCAAACATCCTCTAGATTAGTGTTCTCCTCATGTTTAAACACCTAGATCTTGTGTTCTGCTGATGTTTCAAACATCCTCTAGATCTAGTGTTCTCCTTATGTTTAAACACCTCCTAGATCTTGTGTTCTGCTGATGTTTCAAACATCCTCTAGATCTAGTGTTCTCCTCGTGTTTTAAACAACTCCTAGATTTAGTGTTCTGCTGATGTTTCAAACATCCTCTAGATCTAGTGTTCTCAAGTTTAAACACCTCCTAGATCTATCTTGTGTTCTGCTGATGTTTCAAACATCCTCTAGATCTAGTGTTCTCCTTATGTTTAAACACCTCCTAGATCTTGTGTTCTGCTGATGTTTCAAACATCCTCTAGATCTAGTGTTCTCCTCAAGTTAAAACACCTCCTAGATCTTGTGTTCTGCTGATGTTTCAAACATCCTCTAGATCTAGTGTTCTCAAGTTTAAACACCCCCTAGATCTATCTTGTGTTCTGCTGATGTTTCAAACATCCTCTAGATCTAGTGTTCTCCTTATGTTTAAACACCTCCTAGATCTATCTTGTGTTCTGCTGATGTTTCAAACATCCTCTAGATCTAGTGTTCTCCTTATGTTTAAACACCTCCTAGATCTTGTGTTCTGCTGATGTTTCAAACATCCTCTAGATCTAGTGTTCTCCTCGTGTTTTAAACAACTCCTAGATTTAGTGTTCTTTTGTTTTAAACATCCTTTAGATCTAGTTCTCCTAATGTTCTTAACACCGCTATATATTGAATATGTCTGTATAGCATTGCGTTCATTCCACAGTGCATATAATTAAAACATCGTTCAATGTATATATTTACATAAAACAAATAATTGAAATACCGTAGGAAAAAAATAAGAGTTGGGATATGTTTCGACGTTGGTAACTACGGCAGCTGTAGTTGCTAAGATAATATAGAACCAGTGAACCTACGTAAAGACAGGAGTATTATTAACAAAATCAAAAGAAATAACTTTCCATTTTTGTTTGAAGCCTTTTGCGTTTTTAATCATTAAGTATGGTTGTAAAGCACGTCTTGACACCAATAATGACATGATCGAATGTTCTATATGAGCTGTACGTTTCAGCTAATTGTTATTAGATATGAACCACAATATTAAGTTTAGATTTTGACAGAATACTCACTTGATATAAGCTTTTTGTATAGAGAAAATCGGATAACAGGAGAAAATGCTAAATATTGCATTGATCATTCCTTTCAAAATGGCGCCGTCTAGTTGACATAAAAGACGACGCCATGACCGTGTTACCGATTCTTGCGCATATCAATCCGCTGAGCCTTTTTTTCACTGCGTTTTTGGTAATTTATTCGCAGTCAGAGTTTACTAGGCTGAAGAAGGAAAAGATGTTAATACATCCACTTGTTTGTATACAACTCGTGTTAACGTGAATCAACTTCACGGATGTATACCTACGATCGTTACCGTAGGAGGTCAGAACACATCGCCATAGGTTAACATTATAAGTTATAAAATATATTGACTTCGCGTCTCTATCATCCATTTGTCTCACTGCAATCTCACTGTTATGTTGACAGAGTTACTCTACGACTTCAACATTGCTTTTCACTCACAGAAGACAAAAAATACTGTATACGCAAATCTCTGTGGGTCAAGTTACCAAAATAACACGGTCCCATAAAGTCACTCTGTAAAAGGTCAACTGAGGTCAAAAACCCTTAATGTATTTTGACGAGCACAGAACCCATGTGTATACAGTCCATGTACACTCCTCCTGATGTCACCTACAATGTGTATAGTCCATGTATATTTACAGGTAAGGAAGGATCCAGACTAGAGATGTTACTCCGCCCCTCAATGATTTCATCAATGGAGACGCACAAAGCCACACCGCAGTCATCGTTCTTAAAAGGGAGATTTCATCAAAATTGACAGGAAAATTTATTGTTTGGGTTAAGATTGCTTTGACGCATACGTTGAGAAATGGCGGTACATCTTTGTCATCTGATATAAGAATAGACATAAGAAGTATATAGTGTAGCTGGTTTGTGACATTTTCTGTAGACAGAAGCTGCACACGCGGACAAGAGTTTGAAGAGACGAGACCAGGAACAAAGTATTACGTGGTGAGCGTAAACACCATCCTGTTTTGACGAAAACACGTCTGAACTCTTAGTGGCTGTGAGTGGAGACTAAAAGGTATATTATTAGTTGACGAGATAAATCATGTTACCTTAGGAGAGAATTTATATAGGCTTGGCTTGTTATTTAATCCTTTTGACTAATACCATCAAATATCAATAAAATTTGTTTAAATGAAAAAATCTTAGTACAAATGCTGACAGGTTAAATATTTGTCATATTAAGACGTCAGTGAATGGCGGGTCATCCATCAATCTGCTATAATTTCCGTCTATAATCATACACAACAACTCCAGGGATTGTCACCAACAAATTCGTTGATGAAATTTTACTTAAGCATATTGTCGGCGACGAGAAAGAAGGTGTAGTTTTAAAGTATACTATCAGCAACACGTAAGAGACAGTATTATTATTATCATTTATATCTAAATAACTGCCGGCGACATGCGACAAAAAGTGCATTTAAGTGTACTACTTTAGTACACTGTCGGCGACACGTGACAGAAGTGCATTAGTATACTGCCGGCGACACGTGACAAAAAGTATACTTAAGTAAACTGCCGGCGACACGTGACAAAAAGTATACTTAAGTACACTGCCGGCGACAAGTGACAGAAAGTACATTAGTATACTGCCGGCGACACGTGACAAAAAGTATACTTAAGTACGCTGCCGGCGACACGTGACAGAAAGTGCATTAAGTATACTGCCGGCGACACGTGACAGAAAGTGCATTAAGTATACTGCCGGCGACACATGACAGGAAGTGTACTTAGTATACTGCCGGCGACACGTGACAGAAAGTGCATTAAGTATACTGCCGACGACACGTGGCAGAAAGTGCATTAAGTATACTGCCGGCGACACGTGACAGAAAGTGCATTTAGTATGCTGCCGGCGACACTGACAGAAAGTGCATTAAGTACACTGCCGGCGACACGTGACAAAAAGTATACTTAAGTACACTGCCGGCAACACGTGACAGAAATTGCATTTAGTATACTTCCGGCGACACTGACAGAAAGTGCATTAAGTACACTGCCGGCAACACGTGACAGAAAGTGCATTAAGTATACTTCCGGCGACACGTGACAGAAAGTGCATTAAGTCTACTGCCGGCGACACTGACAGAAAGTGCATTAAGTACACTGCCGGCGACACGTGACAGAAAGTGCATGTAGTATTCTGCCGGCGACACTGACAGAAAGTGCATTAAGTACACTGCCGGCGACACGTGACAGCAAGTAACTTGAGTATACTGCCGGCGACACGTGACAGAAAGTGTACTTAGATATGTCTGCGACACGTTACATAATATGAAGCTGTAGATTATATCTTTAGTAAAAGATATTTAATTTCAGATTTAACCATAATGCGACAGTACAGTTTCCAGACGGGCGTGCGGAACACCTTCCATATTGTGGACTACGTCTTGTTTGGTGCCTTGCTGGTAATTTGTGCAGGAATCGGGTTATTTTATGCCATTAAAGACCGGAAACGAGGAAACACGAAAGAGTACCTGTTGGCGGGAGGGAACATGAGTGCCATTCCCGTGGCATTGTCCCTCCTGGCGAGTTTCATGTCGGCCATCACGTTGCTAGGGACGCCAGCCGAGATGTACAATTATACGACTATATACTGGTGGATAGGACTGGGCTACTTCTTCACCATAGCACTTGCCTCTCATATCTATATCCCGGTGTTCTTTAGACTCAGAATCACTAGTTCATATGAGGTAAGTGTTGCTATCATGGTCGAATATTGGATATACAAGGTAACATGTTTAGCGATCCTTATTTCTCTCAATATAAAGAGAAAGGGTCCGATAATCGTGTACCAAGAACAATTTAACTGGTGTAAACTGGTGAAAATTGATCCGACCACTACCGTCAATAATGAAAATAATGCTTGTTGAAAGCATTTTGTTAGATTATAGAGCCAGGCCGGGGGTACAGGCGTGTAGCACAGATCCCGGAAGTTGGTGTACAATATATAATACTCCAGTATAATCTGTTTGTGACGTTTTGTGATTAATCTGCCCGACTGTACCATTTTTATATTATCAATTTTAAAGGTGTGTGTCTTCCACATGTTAATTGATCAGGCTGTCACATGGGAGTGTAAGATAGATGTCCCGTTATGATGAGTTCCGTATGTTCTACTAATATCGTCTGCTCTCTCTTCTACTCCATATGCCCTATCTTATTGTCACAATGCCCAATTTCAAGCTAGCAACTGTGCGAATCGCGGTGATAAACAGTAGATAGGGTTTTTATTTCGTGTTCGAATATAATTTCTTAACATCAGACTAAATAATCACCCTGTTTACATGTACATCAGGTGGGGTATGTTTATCCACCCTGTTTACATCAGTTGAGTTTGTTTATCCGCCCTGTTTACATCAGTTTGGGTTTGTTTATCCGCCCTGTTTACATCAGTTTGGGTTTGTTTATCCACCCTGTTTACCTCAGTATGAGTTTGTTTATCCACCCTGTTTACATCAGTTGGGTTTGTTTATCCGCCCTGTTTACATCAGTTTGGGTTTGTTTATCCACCCTGTTTACATCAGGTGGGGTTTGTTTATCCACCCTGTTTACATCAGTTGTGGTTTGTTTATCCATCCTGTTTACATCAGTTGGGGGTTGTTTATCCATCCTGTTTACATCAGTTGGGTTTGTTTATCCACCCTGTTTACATCAGTTGGGTTTGTTTATCCACCCTGTTTACACCAGTTGGGGTTGTTTATCCACGCTGTTTACATCAGTTGGGTTTGTTTATCCACCCTGTTTACATCAGTTGGGTTTGTTTATCCACCCTGTTTACATCAGTTGGTGTTCGTTTATCCACCCTGTTTACATCAGTTAGAGTTTGTTTATCCACCCTGTTTACATCAGTTGTGGTTTGTTTATCCACCCTGTTTACATCAGTTGGGTTTGTTTATCCACCCTGTTTACATCAGTTGGGGTTTGTTTATCCACCCTGTTTACATCAGTTAGAGTTTGTTTATCCACCCTGTTTACATCAGTTTGGGTTTGTTTATCCACGCTGTTTACATCAGTTGGGTTTGTTTATCCACCCTGTTTACATCAGTTGGGATTTGTTTATCCACGCTGTTTACATCAGTTGTGGTTTGTTTATCCACGCTGTTTACATCAGTTGTGGTTTGTTTATCCACCCTGTTTACATCAGGTGGGGTTTGTTTATCCACCCTGTTTACATCAGTTGGGTTTGTTTATCCACCCTGTTTACATCAGTTGGGGTTTGTTTATCCACCCTGTTTACATCAGTTAGAGTTTGTTTATCCACCCTGTTTACATCAGTTGTGGTTTGTTTATCCACCCTGTTTACATCAGTTGTGGTTTGTTTATCCACCCTGTTTACATCAGTTAGAGTTTGTTTATCCACCCTGTTTACATCAGTTGTGGTTTGTTTATCCACCCTGTTTACATCAGTTGGGGTTTGTTTATCCACCCTGTTTACATCAGGTGGGGTTTGTTTATCCACCCTGTTTACATCAGTTGTGGTTTGTTTATCCACCCTGTTTACATCAGTTGGGGGTTGTTTATCCGCCCTGTTTACATCAGTTGGGTTTGTTTATCCACCCTGTTTACATCAGTTGTGGTTTGTTTATCCACCCTGTTTACATCAGTTGGGTTTGTTTATCCGCCCTGTTTACATTAGTTTGGGTTTGTTTATCCACCCTGTTTACATCAGTTGGAGTTTGTTTATCCACCCTGTTTACACCAGTTGGGGTTGTTTATCCACCCTGTTTACATCAGTTTGGGTTTGTTTATCCGCCCTGTTTACATCAGTTTGGGTTTGTTTATCCACCCTGTTTACACCAGTTGGAGTTTGTTTATCCACACTGTTTACATCAGGTTGGGTTTGTTTATCCACCCTGTTTACATCAGTTGGGTTTGTTTATCCACCCTGTTTACATCAGTTGGGTTTGTTTATCCACCCTGTTTACCTCAGTATGGGTTTGTTTATCCACCCTGTTTACATCAGTTGGGTTTGTTTATCCACCCTGTTTACCTCAGTATGAGTTTGTTTATCCACCCTGTTTACATCAGTTGTGGTTTGTTTATCCACCCTGTTTACATCAGTTGGGGTTTCTTTATCCACCCTGTTTACATCAGTTGTGGTTTGTTTATCCACCCTGTTTACATCAGTTGGGGTTTCTTTATCCACCCTGTTTACATCAGTTGTGGTTTGTTTATCCACCCTGTTTACATCGATTGGATTTGTTAATCCAGCCTGTTTACTTCAGTAGAAGTTTGTTTATCCAGCCTGTTTACATCAGTAAGGGTTTATTTACGGTGCGGTTCACCGTTGGCAAAATTAGCATTTAAGTGATAGGTGATTTCTATATCAAAGCTACATACAGGCGCTATACCGACGGATGTGCCTTTAAAAGAGGATATTTTCACAATGAAATTTCATAGTTTGTCGGTACCCGGACTGCAATAAATGAAATTTTAACGATGAAAGCTGCTAGACTTGTCAGTGTCGGGACTACAATAAATTATAGTTAACTATGAAAGCTGCTAGACTTGTCGGTGTAAGGACTACAATAAAGGATAATTTAACGATGAAAGCTGCTAGACTTGTCGGTGTCCGGACTACAATAAATTATAGTTAACTATAAAAGCTGCTAGGCTTGTCGGTGTAAGGACTACGATAAAGGATAATTTAACGATGAAATCTGCTAGACTTGTCGGTGTCCGGACTACAATAAATCATATTTTAACGATGAAAGCTGCTTGGCTTGTCGGTGTCCGGACTACAATAAATGATATTTTAACGATGAAAGCTGCTAGACTTGTCGGTTTCCGGACTACAATAAATCATATTTTAACGATGAAAGCTGCTAGGCTTGTCGGTGTCCGGACTACAATAAATGATATTTTAACTATGAACGCTTCTAGACTTGTCGGTGTCCGGACTACAATAAATTATAGTTTAACGATGAAAGCAGCTAGACTTGTTGGTGTCCGGACTACAATAAATTATATTTTAACGATGAAAGCTGCTAGGCTTGTCGGTGTCCGGACTACAATAAATGATATTTTAACGATGAAAGCTGCTAGACTTGTCGGTGTCCGGACTACAATAAATTATATTTTAACGATGAAAGCTGCTAGGCTTGTCTGTGTCCGGACTACAATAAATTATAGTTAACTATGAAAGCTGCTAGGCTTGTCGGTGTAAGGACTACAATAAAGGATAATTTAACGATGAATGCAGCTAGACTTGTCGGTGCCCGGACTACAGTAAATCATATTTTAACGATGAAAGCTGCTTAGCTTGTCGGTGTAAGGACTACAATAAATCATATTTTAACGATGAAAGCTGCTTGGCTTGTCGGTGTCCGGACTACAATAAATCATATTTTAACGATGAAAGCTGCTTGGCTTGTCGGTGTCCGGACTACAATAAATGATATTTTAACGATGAAAGCTGCTAGACTTGTCGGTGTCCGGACTACAATAAATTACATTTAATTATGAACGCTGCTAGACTTGTTGGTGTCCAGACTACAATTAATTATATTTTAACGATTAAAGCTGCTAGACTTGTTGGTGTCCGGACTACAATAAATCATATTTTAACGATGAAAGCAGCTAGACTTGTGGGTGTACGGACTACAATAAATTATATTTTAACGATGAAAGCAGCTAGGCTTGTCGGTGTCCGGACTACAATAAATTATATTTTAACGACGAAAGCTGCTAGGCTTGTCGGTGTCCGGACTACAATAAAGGATAATTTTGCGATGAAATCTGCTAGACTTGTCGGTGTAAGGACTACAATAAAGTATAATTTAACGATGAAATCTGCTAGACTTGTCGGTGTCCGGACTACAAAAAGGTTGGATATCTCATTACTTGCTTCGTCGTTTTCCCCCCGAGATCAGAATTAATTGGTGTTTTTTCTGATATATTTGAGGTATATCTTTGATTGCCGTCAAGCAACGTTATTAGTTTAAACTGAGATAACGTTGTGATGCTAGCATGAATCATCCTTTTGTTTATTTCTCTAAGACCAGTCTGTTGTAATGGACCTTTGGTTATAAAGTGACAAGAGATTGGAGACTGAGAGTAGGATATATTAGTCCCATAGTTAATTCAATGCATCATA
Organism: Pecten maximus; assembly: GCF_902652985.1. Lineage (NCBI taxonomy): Eukaryota > Metazoa > Mollusca > Bivalvia > Pectinida > Pectinidae > Pecten > Pecten maximus. The sequence continues at coordinate 5,787,361 of NC_047015.1, read as the reverse complement.
CAGTTGTTAGAATATCGACACACGAATGAATGTTGATGCAAAGTTCAAAGGAATATATTTATAAAAGCTTTTAAGCTGTTGTATTGCTATATAAAAGGGGAAATAGCATGTTTAAATCATTCCCACATTTTGTATTATCACTGATCTCAGTTTTGATAATACCTGTAGTTTAATGCTAATCGTCTCGCTGGATTTACTTGTCTGGTCCGTCGGACAGAGGTAAGCTGTACCCGGATGTTCAGGTGTGAAGCCGCCTAAAATGAGACTGGCTGAAATAATATAATTATTCGTGCATGTTGATAACTTGTATTCATTGTTATTTGTGTGTTAATGAGTAAATACTGGTTATAAATCAATAAAAAATAAATGAATTTCGAGTTGCAATTAAGATTGACGCATTTTCCTGTTTTTGTAGTATCTTGGTATTCGGTTCGGCCTGGCGACACGAACTATCGCCTCTATCATCTACGTCATACAAATGGTAAGTGAGTGAAATACCTTCTGTGGGACTTAACCTAAAATATTTTCCCTACAACTAACCTTCACCCCAAACAACACCTTAGTAAGATATATATATATACATGCATTCAATTTAATTCCAAATGCTACATAGCATATAGGATTCAAAGATACACTCATACATTTAACAATTAATGAATACAAAATGGCAAGATACAATCAACAACAAAACTCACAAGACCGGTTCCGGGAGGCCTGTCTGCCATCCAGGGATATCGGTCTATATCAGATAATAAACTGTTGGTTACATGTATTTACTTACCTCTGCGTTGTGTACCTGTATCTATTTACCTCCGTGTTGTTTACATGTATCTATTTACCTCCGTGTTGTTTACCTGTATCTATTTACCTCCGTGTTGTTTACCTGTATCTATTTACCTCCGTGTTGTTTACCTGTGTTTATTTACCCCCGTGTTGTTTACCTGTATCTATTTACCTCCGTGTTGTTTACCTGTATCTATTTACCTCCGTGTTGTTTACCTGTATCTTTTTACCTCCGTGTTGTTTACCTGTTTTTATTTACCTCCGTGTTGTTTACCTGTATCTACTTACCTCCGTGTTGTTTACCTGTAATTACTTACCTCCGTGTTGTTTACCTTTATCTATTTACCTCCGTGTTGTTTACCTGTATCTATTTACCTCCGTGTTGTTTACCTGTATTTATTTACCTCCGTGTTGTTTACCTGTATCTATTTACCTCCGTGTTGTTTACCTGTATCTATTTACCTCCGTGTTCTTTACCTTTATCTATTTACCTCCGTGTTGTTTACCTGTTTTTGCTTTCCTCCACGTTGTTTACCTGTTTTTACTTTCCTCCACGTTGTTTGCAGTGTATATATTTACCTCCGTGTTGTTTACCTGTATCTATTTACCCCCGTGTTGTTTACCTGTATCTATTTACCTCCGTGTTGTTTACCTGTATCTATTTACCCCCGTGTTATTTACCTGTATCTATTTACCTCCGTGTTGTTTACCTGTATCTATTTACGTCCGTGTTGTTTACCTGTATTTACTTATCACCGTGTTGTTTACCTGTACTTACTTACCTCAGCGTTGTTTACCTGTATTTACTTACCTCCGTGTTGTGTACCTGTATTTACTTATCTCCGTGTTGTTTACCTGTAATTACTTACCTCAGCGTTGTTTACCTGTATCTATTAACCTCCGCGTTGTTTACCTGTTTTTATTTACCTCCGTGTTGTTTACCTGTATCCATTTACTTTTGCGTTGTTTACCTGTATTTACTTTCCTCCATGTTGTTTACCTGTATTTACTTACCTCCGCGTTGTTTACCTGTATTCATTCACCTCCGTGTTGTTTACCTGTATCCATTTACCTTTGCGTTGTTCACCTGTATTTACTTACCTCCGTGTTGTTTACCTGTATTTACTTTCCTCCGTGTTGTGAAGATTTCAGATTTCAGATTATTTTATTTCCTTGTGTTACAAGACACATTGGAGAGTAGATATATACATATACAATAATACAATAGTACAGATAGTGATGGACAATCATACCATTATATCAATCAAGGATCTTGTTCTATTCTTAACGTGAAGGATATGGGTGAATGATCAGAAACTGTTTCAAATTTTCCAGATTTAAACTCTACTATATTTTGAAAGCTATGTTTTTCTACTAAAAGGTAATCAATAAGGCTGGTGCCATTAGCACTACAAAAAGTAACACTTCCATCAGGATCACCAGGATGGCGTCCATTCATTATTCTAAAACCAGTGTTCTTACAGAATGACAATAATTTTCTACCAAAAGAGTTAACTGTTTTATCCATATTGTTACGTACAGTTATATCATGTATATCATCAAAACGATAGTCAACAGATTCGCTAATATTTATAGCTAAATCGTCATTTTCTATCAAATTGAGTTAACCACCAGTTCTCGCATTCAGATCTCCGGTTATATAAATTTTGCCATAATCTCTATATCTAGCTGATGCATCCTGTACGTTTTGAAACAAATCAATGTCTTCAACATTCTCATAGAGCACACTATTTTCAGGAGGAAAATAACAAAAAGCTATATAACTATCGATCATATTTTCAGCGATCTTAATCCAAAAAATACTATCATGTATATTTTCAACCACAGATATTCTATTTTTAAAACAGGTTTTGTACAATATTACTATACCTCCACCAATACCACTTTTCCTTGGATTGACCAACCGTCAAATTCAAAATCGTCTCTATCCGATATCCAACATTCGGATAAACAAATGAGATCATAGTTGACGAGAACATCTAAAAAGTCACCATTACATAATTTACTAAGGAGACCGTTTCCTATGTTCCAAGATATGACCTGAAGTGATTGACGATTAAGGCATGTTGGTACGTCACCCTCCGCGAGTCCCTATTTGCGTGTGGTAGTTCCGGTAGCACTTCCGGTAGCACTTCCGGTAGCACTTCTGGTGTTGATTGCAACTGCACCACGCCTCCCGCTGCCACCGACTGTCTCTGGCTCGTAAGGTTTGCCGTTGACAGAGCTTATCCCTTACAAGTCTAACCGTGGCTCTCTCCTCAAACTCCTTGATATGTTTCATCACTGGGTATAATTTTTTACGACGCTCTTCGACCTCAGGAGGAAATTGTTCGTGTATTCCATAACGTGTTCCTTTAAGCTTATATGAACTTCGTTTGACTCGCTGGAGATCTTGATAGAAGATGAACCTCGCGGCAATAGGCCTGTTTCTACCACTTATATGTCTACCAAATCTATGGACATTTCCAAACTCAATTCTGTCATGAATGTTGAGTTCATTGGAAAGAAAGTCCCGTAGCTTGTTCTCCGTTAACTCCTCTCTTGACTCCCCACCAAGCCCAGTAAAAAACCAAATTATTCTTCATGGAGCGACACTGAAGATCGGTTACGGTTTCGGACAGTTTATTCCGTTCATCCCTGAGTTTTTCCATTCTGTAATTAATTAGATCTATATCATTTTGCTGTTCACTCAATAACTTTGATAGTTGTTCTCTTTCCTCACTCTTGTTCTCAATAACCTCACAGCGATGATCAATAAAAGCAACTGCATCCTCAAAATCTGCAATTTTCTTTTCAAATGCATTTACTCTTCTAATGGTCTGAGATAGAGTAGCGTCAATGTTCTTTACTTGGTGTTCAATGATATCAAGTTTCTGATTTTTTTGACACAAGGAAGTCTAGTTTTGCATGCACTCCATGTAAATCAGTGTTGCTAGGCATATATATGGATGTTGCTCGATCAGATGAAGGTGAAGGAGTTGACACACAGGGCCTGGGAATTGTCTCATTGATGATTTCTCGCGGGTGTAAAACCTCATTTGCTTCCTTCAAGATAGTGCTAACAGAAAGCGTATCTGTGCTATCATTAACGCTACTTTCACTACTACAACTGGCATTGTTCTTAAGCTTCTTCTTACGCTTTTTAGACTTATTGCCCATGATGAATGATAGAATGCAAGTCCGTAACGCAGTAGACCGCGACGAAAAAATGTCAATAGGGGCACACAGGTGAAAATGCATTTATAGCACAAGTGTACCGCAGGTATCTCACATGTAAACAAGGTGAATGAGCAATATATGAACAGAATCAAAACCTCAACAGAGGTACTTTTGAGTTGAATGACTACAAACCTCCGACACCACACGTCCAGTAATATCCTGTAATGGCACATTACGAGTTTTCAGAAGTGAATTCAACGAAATGCATGGCAAAATCCAAGAAAATTCGGAGCAGGTGAAAAAACAACGCCCAACACTATCGCACATGCGCACCCTATCCTCTGTACCTGTGTTCCTCCGTGTTTTGTACCTATATGTATTTGTTCTGTAGTAAATCACTCTTTGTCTACAGGTTCTGTATATGTCTATTGTACTGTACGCACCGTCTCTGGCCATCAATGCAGGTAATTGTTTCTTTTATTGAACAACACTTAAATATTTTTGTCAGATATTTAATATATAACTATGTAAGTTGTGCACACCTGCAATCATTAATATAATAAGTTGATGTAAACCTTAAATAATTTTTTAAAGTTTTTTTGACATTACTTATAACTAATGGTAATTATTAAAACAAGTGCTTTCTATCAATTGATAAATATCACAATTTCACCGTGCTTTGGTTTAATTTTTTGCCTCCTATCTCCTTCCGATCTCTATATCTTCTGCTCTAATGATACATAAAGCAGTGCTGTGTCTGTTGGTATGTTTCCATAGTGACCGATTTCAGCTTGTGGGGCGCCGTCTGGGCCGTTGGGCTCGTCTGTATCTTCTACACAACATTGGTAAGTACATGTCTCTCGTCAGCTGAAGGGCCGCAATGCCGTAATAGCGGACGTAAACCCCGTTAGATAAATAGAATACAAATAGAAAATAGGAGACTCTTTTAGAAAAAATGATTTGACGTTACTGCTTTCAGTTAATCTGGCCCCGGATATGACGCGCCAGGTGGCGTTACTGGTCAAGATGAAATATATGATTGGTCAATGTAGCGGTAAATGCAAAATGCAGATATGCAGTTAAAAACGAAACAAAGTTAAGATTGAATGCAAGCTGAATATGTGGATGCATCTTTTCAAATGACACATTAATAAAATTATATTTTTGATTCAAATGCAGTTTTTTATCAACAAAAATGATTCAAACTGATATAATTTTATTATCCGTGTTGAAACGCATTAGTTCGTTAATTTATTTCACCAGCAGTTATACATTATAACCACCAGCATTAAAACTATGCCGTTTATCTTTTTTAAAGATATTTCTTGTTTAAGATAAAATATAAGGTATCATCTGAATATATTCCAGGTATGACCTCAGGAAAGAACAGACAGCAGAAGTACTCGAGTAAACAATGTTATTTATGGCCAGTTTTAAGTTTCCAAGGAACGTCATGCTAATAAACGATGTTGTTTTTCCCCAGGGTGGTATGTAGGCCATGTTTATATACGATGTTGTTTTTACCAGGGTGGTTTGAAGGCCATGTTTATAAACGATGTTGTTTTTACCCAGGGTGGTATGTAGGCCATGTTTATATACAATGTTGTTTTTCCCCAGGGTGGTATGTAGGCCATGTTTATAAATGGTTCTGTTTTCCCAGGGTGGTTTGAAGGCCATGTTTATAAACGATGTTGTTTTTCCCCAGGGTGGTATGTAGGCCATGTTTATAAATTATGTTGTTTTCCCAGGGTGGTTTGAAGGCCATGTTTATAAACGATGTTGTTTTTCCAGGGTGGTATGAAGGCGGTGCTATGGACTGACACGTTCCAGGTCACAATGATGGTTGCAGGTCTGCTTGCTGTCCTCATCCAAGGTTCCATCGAAGTAGGGGGATTCAGTAAGGCATGGGAGATATCTCGTGCTAGCGGAAGGATTTGGTTTACAGAGTGAGTAACAAGAGCGTCGAATAACCAGAATTTGCATATTTAGATTATTTTTTTAGAAAAGAAGAAGGGAGTCTAATTTTACCATAAAGGAGGTATAATATTACGAAATAGGTAGTATAATTTCCTTGTTTTGGTATTCTAATTTTACCAGTAAGGGCGTGTAATTTTACCAGTAAGGGCGTGTAATTTTACCGGTAAGGGCGTGTAATTTTACCGGTAAGGGCGTGTAATTTTACCGGTAAGGGCGTGTAATTTTACCGGTAAGGGCGTGTAATTTTACCGGTAAGGGCGTGTAATTTTACCGGTAAGGGCGTGTAATTTTACCGGTAAGGGCGTGTAATTTTACCAGTAAGGGCGTGTAATTTTACCAGTAAGGGCGTGTAATTTTACCAGTAAGGGCGTGTAATTTTACCGGTAAGGGCGTGTAATTTTACCGGTAAGGGCGTTTAATTTTACCAGTAAGGGCGTGTAATTTTACCGGTAAGGGCGTGTAATTTTACCAGTAAGGGCGTGTAATTTTACCAGTAAGGGCGTGTAATTTTACCAGATAGGAGCCGAATTTTACGAGACACGGTTGTCGAATTTTACCAGTGAAGTAGTCAAATTTTAAATAAGATTTCTAAAATATTTTGTAAAGTACAATTGCTATCAAACCATCAAACTAGATATATTATTATTGGTTTATTCAGGACGGCCCGTTAACACAACAGAAAAAATACGATAATTATTAATAAAGCTAAGGAAGTTAAACTAGTTAATACTGTTCATCCAAACATAAGATTTTAACATGTTGGTTGTACCTCAGTATGGTTCAACTCGTATCGATATGTCATTAATATATCGTCAACCATTGTCATTATAGCTTTGATCCGGACCCGATTGTGCGACACAGTTTCTGGACATGTGTATTCGGGGGCGCCTTCACGTGGTTGTCTGTATATGGCGCCAACCAGGCGCAGATTCAGCGCGCCATCACCTGCCCGACTGTGAGGAAGGCACAGTAGTACGTACCGATATTCATTACTATACCTAACTTTCATTAACACTAACATGTTTGGACTAAACGTTACCACGTGACATGCTATAACTGAGTCTTTAGAACACTTAAGTCATTTCATTTTTATGGTGGACATTACGATTCCTCTGGAAAATATTTTATATATTAGGACAAATAAAATCACACGTGTTCGATGGTTGATGATATGTCTGGTGGTTCCGTTGTTGGATGGTTGATGATATGTCTGGTGGTTCCGTTGTTGGATGGTTGATGATATGCCTGGTGGTTCCGTTGTTGGATGGTTGATGATATGTCTGGTGGTTCCGTTGTTGGATGGTTGTTGATATGTCTGGTGGCTCCGTTGTTCGATGGTTGATGATATGTCTGGTGGTTCTGTTGTTGGATGGTTGTTGATATGTCTGGTGGTTCCGTTGTTCGATGGTTGTTGATATGTCTGGTGGTTCCGTTGTTGGATGGTTGATGATATGTCTGGTGGTTCCGTTGTTGGATGGTTGTTTATATGTCTGGTGGTTCCGTTGTTCGATGGTTGTTGATATATCTGGTGGTTCCGTTGTTGGATGGTTGTTGATATGTCTGGTGGTTCCGTTGTTGGATGGTTGTTGATATGTCTGGTGGTTCCGTTGTTGGATGGTTGTTGATATGTCTGGTGGTTCCGTTGTTGGATGGTTGATGATATGTCTGGTGGTTCCGTTGTTGGATGGTTGATGATATGTCTGGTGGTTCCGTTGTTGGATGGTTGATGATATGTCTGGTGGTTCCGTTGTTGGATGGTTGATGATATGTCTGGTGGTTCCGTTGTTCGATGGTTGATGATATGTCTGGTGGTTCCGTTGTTGGATGGCTGATGATGTCTGGTAGTTCCGTTGTTGGATGGTTGATGATATGTCTGGTGGTTCTGTTGTTGGATGGTTGATGATATGTCTGGTGGTTCTGTTGTTCGTTGGTTATTGATATGTCTGGTGGTTCTGTTGTTCGTTGGCTATTGATATGTCTGGTGGTTCTGTTGTTGGATGGTTGTTGATATGTCTGGTGGTTCCGTTGTTGGATGGTTGTTGATATGTCTGGTGGTTCCGATGTTGGATGGTTGATGATATATCTGGTGGTTCTGTTGTTGGATGGTTGATGATATGTCTGGTGGTTCCGCTGTTCGATGGTTTTTGATATGTCTGGTGGTTCCGTTGTTGGATGGTTGTTGATATGTCTGGTGGTTCTGTTGTTGGATGGTTGATGATATGTCTGGTGGTTCTGTTGTTATATGGTTGTTGATATGTCTGGTGGTTCTGTTGTTAGACGGTTGTTGATATGTCTGGTGGTTCCGTTGTTGGATGGTTGTTGATATGTCTGGTGGTTCCGTTGTTGGATGGTTGATGATATGTCTGGTGGTTCCGTTGTTAGATGGTTGTTGATATGTCTGGTGGTTCCGTTGTTGGATGGTTGTTGATATGTCTGGTGGTTCCGTTGTTGGATGGTTGTTGATATGTCTGGTGGTTCCGTTGTTGGATGGTTGTTGATATGTCTGGTGGTTCCGTTGTTGGATGGTTGTTGATATGTCTGGTGGTTCCGTTGTGGGATGGTTGATGATATGTCTGGTGGTTCTGTTGTTGGATGGTTGTTGATATGTCTGGTGGTTCTGTTGTTGGATGGTTGTTGATATGTCTGGTGGTTCTGTTGTTGGATGGTTGATGATATGTCTGGTGGTTCTGTTGTTAGACGGTTGTTGATATGTCTGGTGGTTCTGTTGTTAGATGGTTGTTGATATGTCTGGTAGTTCCGTTGTTGGATGGTTGATGATATGTCTGGTGGTTCTGTTGTTGGATGGTAAATGATATGTCTGGTGGTTCTGTTGTTGGATGGTTGTTGATATGTCTGGTGGTTCCGTTGTTGGATGGTTGTTGATATATCTGGTGGTTCCGTTGTTGGATGGTTGTTGATATGTCTGGTGGTTCCGTTGTTCGATGGTTGTTGATATGTCTGGTGGTTCCGTTGTTCGATGGTTGTTGATATGTCTTGGTGTTCTGTTGTTGGATGGTTGTTGATATGTCTGGTGGTTCCGTTGTTAGATGGTTGTTGATATGTCTGGTGGTTCCGTTGTTCGATGGTTGTTGATATGTCTGGTGGTTCTGTTGTTGGATGGTTGTTGATATGTCTGGTGGTTCCGTTGTTAGATGGTTGTTGTTATGTCTAGTGGTTCCGTTGTTGGATGGTTGATGATATGTCTGGTGGTTCCGTTGTTGGATGGTTGTTGATATGTCTGGTGGTTCCGTTGTTGGATGGTTGATGATATGTCTGGTGGTTCCGTTGTTGGATGGTTGTTGATATGTCTGGTGGTTCCGTTGTTCGATGGTTGTTGATATATCTGGTGGTTCCGTTGTTGGATGGTTGTTGATATGTCTGGTGGTTCCGTTGTTCGATGGTTGTTGATATATCTGGTGGTTCCGTTGTTGGATGGTTGATGATATGTCTGGTGGTTCCGTTGTTGGATGGTTGTTGATATGTCTGGTGGTTCTGTTGTTGGATGGTTGATGATATGTCTGGTGGTTCCGTTGTTGGATGGTTGATGATATGTCTGGTGGTTCCGTTGTTGGATTGTTGATGATATGTCTGGTGGTTCCGTTGTTGGATGGTTGATAATATGTCCGGTGGTTCCGTTGTTGGATGGTTGTTGATATGTCTGGTGGTTCCGTTGTTCGATGGTTGTTGATATGTCTGGTGGTTCTGTTGTTGGATGGTTGTTGATATGTCTGGTGGTTCCGTTGTTGGATGGTTATTGATATGTCTGATGGTTCTGTTGTTGGATGGTTAATGATATGTCTGGTGGTTCCGTTGTTGGATGGTTGATGATATGTCTGGTGGTTCTGTTGTTGGATGGTTGTTGATATGTCTGGTGGTTCTGTTGTTGGATGGTTGATGATATGTCTGGTGGTTCTGTTGTTGGGTGGTTGTTGATATGTCTGGTGGTTCCGTTGTTCGATGGTTGTTGATATGTCTGGTGGTTTCGTTGTTAGATGGTTGATGGTATGTCTGGTGGTTCCGTTGTTGGATGGTTGATGATATGTCTAGTGGTTCCGTTGTTACCACCCTGGCGATCCGTTGTCACAACTCTAGGGTTCCGTTGTCACCACTTTAGGGTTTTTACCAGGGAAAACCGATATGCCTCATAATCGTATGCATCGTAATTTGAAGTCTCTTTTCATTGAAACAAATAAAGGTTCTCCGAAATTCGAATATATACCTTACTGATTTGAAGAAATTACTTTGCGTAAATGTTATGGTCAACATCATAAATCTCATATTGTATTTCTTTGTGCGATTTAAGATCAGGAATGTTCGATTGATGCCGACATACCTGGTGATATCGTAAGTTCGAGGATTTAATGTTTTTCGTGAATGATTTCGTGTACACAATGGGCTTTACCGTGTATTTTTACAGCGCCTACTGGTTTAATTTCCCTGGCCTGTGTGTGATACTTATCCTTTGCGCTCTCATAGGAACTGTTATATACGCTTTCTACGAAACCTGTGATCCTAAGTCCTTCGGACTCATCAGTGCTTCAGATCAGGTAAGTAACCATGTACAATGAATGGGAAGATAATTCAAAAGAAGCCATCAGTCAACATTATAATATGTTCTATAGGCAGGGGGTGGGGGTGGGGGTGGGGGAGGGGGTGGGTTACGGCACACATAACACATATATCGATAATTTTTTCGACAGACCTGACCGTACAGACATACAGTTGATTACAAATCTCACCAGAAATTATTTTCAGCGTTGTCTTACTGTGGTGTGCTACCTAGGATTACCTTATATAACGTGAGGTCACGCCAGGTCACATGACCGCGGTCAAAACAAATATGGCCGCGAATTACTTGGAAACTCGGAATTGGATTATGAAATAAATGCAATGACCTGTCTATGTAGGTTGACAGGTATGCCTGTACAATAAGGTATGTCGAACAATTTTCAATTGTTCGATATATGTATGTTTTCTATCCACGTGACGGTATTGAATAGTTGAAAAACTACAGTGAAGTGCAGACCTTCGGGTTACTCGATCGGTAGAGCGGCAGGCAGACAAGCCGAGGGTCGCAGGTTCGATATCCGATGGAGTCCGGCGTGTCCTCGTATTGCCATGTATAATCACGTCAAGCAAGATTATCAGTACATTAGTATTACCAAATGTATCTAGAATACAGTGTCATCTATGAAGTAATGGCGTGTCAGAGTTATGAATACGACACCTATAGCCTGAGTCACTTTCTGAATGCTGATTAACCCGTGTGTTTGTGCTGCAGTTACTCCCCCTGTTTGTGATGGACGTGCTCGGCCACATGCCCGGTATACCAGGACTGTTCGTCTCCTGTCTCTTCAGTGGCGCACTCAGGTGGGGAACACTACCAGCGCTGGGTGTAGATTTTAATTCTGGTGAAGTAGAAGTAAAAGTAGCGTTTATCGTTACCGTCATTGCACATTTGTAATATGATGTGTGAAACTAACATAAAATATTAGTGTATGTTGTATTGTAGTAAATTATGTAAAGTTCAATAACTTTCATCATTAGTATATTCAGAGACCTATATACTTTAGTATATAGGTCTCTGGTATATTCTCTCTGGTCTTTCACAGTAAGTTCTCACAATAAACCAAGGTATACTATACCATACGAGGGTATTATATATAACTGGATGTTAGAAACAGTCACATGGGCTGGTTGAAGGTAATAACGTTTTAATGTAGTCTAATGTTCCTGTTTTTTGTATTACAGCACCCTCTCTTCGGGTTTGAATTCTATAGCTGCTGTCATACTTGAGGATTGTGTCAAAATTTTCTGTTTTAAAGAAATGTCAGAGCTTAAAGCTACGTTCGCTTCGAAGTTTCTTGGTAAGTGTAGAGTTCATGTTAACTGGGAAAGAAAGACCAGAACCCTTTTAATATACTGAATCCGCCGTGGCGTCCTTGTGCGTATAGAGAAATAAATGTATTATCGCTAACGTGGAACTGGAAAAAAACTCGTCATTAAATAGTATCTAATATTCATTCACACTTTCTTTTACAGCCGTCCTGTTCGGGTTTATTTGTATCGGATTAACCTATGTAGCGTCACTCCTGGGAGGTGTGTTACAGGTAGGTCGTAGTTACGTCGTCTGTCTCCTTGGCAGTGTCCTACAGGTAGATCCTAGGTATCGTCGTCTGTCTACATGGTGGTGTCCTACAGGTAGATCCTAGGTATCGTCGTCTGTCTCCTTGGCAGTGTCTTACAGGTAAGTCCTAGGTATCGTCGTCTGTCTACATGGTGGTGTCCTACAGGTAAGTCCTAGGTATCGTCGTCTGTCCCCTTGACAGCGTCCTACAGGTAGGTCCTAGGTACGTCGTCTGTCTCCAAGGTAGTGTCCTACAGGTAGGTCCTAGGTACGTCGTCTGTCTCCATGACCGTGTCCACAGGTAGGTCCTAGGTAAGTCGTCTGTCTCCTTGGCAGTGTCCTACAGGTAGATCCTAGGTATCGTCGTCTGTCTCCTTGGCAGTGTCCTACAGGTAAGTCCTAGGTATCGTCGTCTGTCTACATGGTGGTGTCCTACAGGTAAGTCCTAGGTATCGTCGTCTGTCCCCTTGACAGCGTCCTACAGGTAGATCCTAGGTACGTCGTCTGTCTCCATGACCGTGTCCATGACCGTGTCCACAGGTAGGTCCTAGGTAAGTCGTCTGTCTCCATGACCGTGTCTAAAGGTAGGTCCTAGATATCGTCGTCTGTCCCCTTGACAGCGTCCTACAGGTAAGTCCTAGGTATCGTCGTCTGTCCCCTTGACAGCGTCCTACAGGTAAGTCCTAGGTATCGTCGTCTGTCTCCATGGTAGTGTCCTACAGGTGCAGGTAGGTCCTAGATATCGTCGTCGTTTGTCTCATTGGCAGTGTCCTACAGGTTGGTCCTAGGTAAGTCGTCTATCTCCATGACCGTGTCTACAGGTAGATCCTAGGTAAGTCGTCTATCTCCATTACCGTGTCTACAGGTAGATCCTAGGTATCGTCGTCTGTCTCCATGACCGTGTCCACAGGTAGGTCCTAGGTAAGTCGTCTGTCTCCATGACCGTGTCTACAGGTAAGTCCTAGGTATCGTCGTCTGTCTCCATGGTAGTATCCTACAGGTAAGTCCTAGTTACGTCGTCATCCCCGATCTTGTTGATAGTGGCTGATTTAACGATCAATGAGCTTTTTATCAGGATCGACTTGAGATAAATCATCCGATAAATAATTCGTTTGGCTCCGCGGTCGGATGTTGCATTCACAATCTAAAACAAAAATGCAAAGCCCACTCATTGCAAATATAAGACAGCTGCATGTGTGACAGGTGTATCAAATATTGTATTTAAATGATTCGTTGGTATTGCAGGCAGCACTTGCGCTCTTTGGTGTGATTGGAGGACCGTTATTAGGGGTGTTTACACTCGGAATGCTGTTTCCCTGGGCCAATCAGAAGGTAGGTTGCGTGCACGTGTGGAATAGTGAGCGAAGGCTTTTGGTTTAGTAAGTATCCAGATTCGAGCAGATATTGCCGGGAAAGGGCGATGTGTGAGTAGTCAATGTCAGCAACTGAAATATTATTGAGGCTATGCGATATGAGTGTGTAGGTAAATGCATGATATATAGATGATGTACTTATCATAGACCCCCAAGGACATCTTATATTTTATTCTAACAGGGAGCCATCACAGGAATGGTCACTAGTCTGGCATTCATGTTATGGATCAGTATTGGTTATCAGGTCTACAAACCCAAAGTGGCCACTTTCTCGGTGACTAACGTGACAGGATGTAACTGGAACCTCACCACCACTCCAGCCAGCGTCACTTCCGCTATTGTCACCACAACAATCTCGGGCGTTGCCACAACAACGACACAAGCAGCAGCAGGCAGCAGCACGTGCGTTTTCACTTACATTTTGGTTAAAGCAATCAGATGTCAGCAAAATACGCGATACGTCAAATAATTCCAGATCAATGGTTTATCTTTCAGCAGTTCAAATTTTCAAACAAAATCGTGAATAAAGCTTTTAGCTAAACTTCATTATGAACTTTTGTAAGTGTATAGATGGTTTAGTATACTTTTAATACTTTTATCATAACTCTAGCTGTCATTTATTATACTATCAACCCTAGTTAGATCTTTTGGCTTTGTGTTATCACAGAGACCTGTTGATGAGGCTGTACTCTCTGTCCTATCTGTGGTACAGTGCTACCGCCATGATTTTCGTCATCGGTTTGGGTCTTATCGTCAGCTTTATGACAGGTAGGTTGTCTCCACCAGCTTTACAACAGGTTAAGTTGTCTCCACCAGTTTTACAACAGGTAGGTTGTCTCCACCAGCTTTACAACAGGTAGGTTGTCTCCACCAGCTTTACAACAGGTAGGTTGTCTCCACCAGCTTTACAACAGGTTAAGTTGTCTCCACCAGTTTTACAACAGGTAGGTTGTCTCCACCAGCTTTACAACAGGTAGGTTGTCTCTATCAGCTTTACAACAGTTAGGTTGTCTCCACCAGCTTTACAACAGGTAGGTTGTCTCCACCAGCTTTACAACAGGTAGGTTGTCTCTATCAGCTTTACAACAGGTAGGTTGTCTCCACCAGCTTTACAACAGGTAGGTTGTCTCCACCAGCTTTACAACAGGTAGGTTGTCTCTATCAGCTTTAAAACAGGTACATAAGTTGTCTCTATCAGCTTTACAACAGGTAGGTTGTCTCCACCAGCTTTACAACAGGTAGGTTGTCTCCACCAGTTTTATAGTTGGTAGATTTTCTCTGCCAGTTCCGGAGCAGATCACAGTCTCACATAGCCTGATGGAATCATCAGACCCACTGTTAATTATAGACAAACAACTTACAATAGAAACAATTCACTATGTTTTCGATATGACATTATATGATTATCAAGCCATGATGCATAATGAGGACATCACAAATAAACTGACATCATCTTATGATGTTAACAGGATGTGTACTGTATACATAATAGTATTTCAACCATTTGAACCCTAAACCTGTTGTATAGGTCGGACGGATCCCCAGACCCTCGACCCCAGACTGATCTGCCCTATCTTTGATGTGTTCATGCCGTTCCTCCCCGAAAAATTGAGGAGACGTTTGTGGTTCGGTGTCCGACACGACGAGGTATATACTGTTGTAACATAATATTCCATAATATTGTTTCATACTTGATTCAATATCATATACAGAGTTAATAAGTTTAAGTATATTGCATACAAATGTTATATGCAGCTGATGCACATATGCATAGTATCCCAAACTAATTTTGAGCCGCTCTAGTTGATCGGGGTTGTTTCCCCTTCTGTGTTCTGCTACATGTTATTTGTATTGATAAATACATAGTCTTCGGAATACTTGTACCTTGGACACATTATAGAGACCTTTGCATCCCTTAATATATTTTGCTGACTTTGCTGTCGTCTCTTTTTGTGTTAGTTTTCTTCTTGACATCAGTCCTCCTATTATCCTCAATGTTTCATATCACAAAATCTACAGAACTGTTTTATATACCTCTGTTGCTAGGTTATTGATGAGAAGCCTGTCAATGATGTGGAACTGACCGTAAACAAAGATGAATCCCAACATCATAAACCAGGGATGTACCCAACAGAAAATGGCGTCAGCAATCAGGCATACGTCATTTCCGGTGATGATCAGAAACCACACCAACGTTTTACGCATCTATGATTTTTACTCGAAAATTCATTTGTCAACACTATGGAGAATTGGATGAGACGACTCACAAGTTATATGAAATCCACATGCTTAACATTATGTTATTTAAGAATATACTTAGATTATTCAATATGTTCTGATGATAATCAGGAAACTGTATGTTAGTGATGTGCAAAGATTGTTTACTTTTATCGTCAGTGTACATTTTGCACGTGAGCGGTGTTTGTTAGTACTATAAGGTGCGTAAGTGTTAATAACGATACCTGTTCACAGGATATTACCCAAAGGTTACTACCAACAGGTTACTACCCACGGGATACTATTCACGGGATACTATCCAAGGGATACTACCCACGGGATACTACCCACGGATACTATCCACGGGATACGACCCACGGGATACTACCCACGGGATACTACCCACAGATACTATCCACGGGATACGACCCACGGGATGCTACCCACGGGATACTATCCACGGGATACTACCCACGGGATACTACCCACGGGATACTACCAACGGGATACTACCCACAGGTTACTATCCACGGGATACTACCCACGGTTACTATCCACGGGATACGTCCCACGGGATGCTACCCACGGGATACTACCCACGGGATACTACCCACGGGATACTACCCACGGGATACTACCCACGGGATACTACCCATGGGATACTACCCACAGGTTACTATCCACGGGATACTACCCACAGGTTACTATCCACGGGATACTTCCCACGGGATACTACCCACAGGTTACTATCCACGGGATACTTCCCACGGGATACTTCCCACGGGATACTAGTCACAGGTTACTACCCACGGGATACTACCCACGGGATACTACCCACGGGATACTACCCACGGGATACTACCCATAGGTTACTACCAACAGGCTACTACCCACGGATACTACCCACAGGTTACTACCAACAGGTTACTACCCACAGGATACTACCCACAGGTTACTACCCACGGGATACTACCCACGGGATACTACCCACGGGATACTACCCTCGGGATACTACCCTCGGGATACTACCCACGGGATACTACCCACGGGATACTACCTACGGGATACTACCCTCGGGATACTACCCACGGGATACTACCTACGGTTACTACCCACGGGATACTACCTACGGGATACTACCCTCGGGATACTACCCCACGGGATACTACCCCCAGGTTACTACCCACGGGATACTACCTACGGGATACTACCCTCGGGATACTACCCACGGGATACTACCCCCAGGTTACTATCCACGGGATACTACCTACAGGATACTACCCACGGGATACTAACCACGGGATACTACCCACGGGATACTACCCACGGATACTACCCACGGATACTACCCACAGGTTACTACCAACAGGTTACTACCCACAGGATACTACCCACAGGTTACTACCCACGGGATACTACCAACGGGATACTACCCACGGGATACTACCCACGGTTACTATCCACGGGATACGTCCCACGGGATACTACCCACGGGATACTACCCACGGGATACTACCCACGGGATACTACCCACAGGTTACTATCCACGGGATACTACCCACATGTTACTATCCACGGGATACTACCCACGGGATACTACCCACGGATACTACCCACGGGATACTACCCACAGGTTACTACCCACGGGATACTACCCACGGGATACTACCCACGGGATACTACCCACAGGATACTACCCACGGATACTACCCACAGGTTACTACCAACAGGTTACTACCCACGGGATACTACCCACAGGTTACTACCCACGGGATACTACCCACGGGATACTACCCACGGATACTACCCACGGGATACTACCCACGGATACTACCCACGGATACTACCCACGGGTTACTACCCACAGGATACTACCCACGGGATACTACCCACGGGATACTACCCACGGGATACTACCCACGGGATACTACCCACGGGATACTACCTACGGGATACTACCCACGGGATACTACCCACAGGATACTACCCACGGATACTACCCACAGGTTACTACCAACACGTAACTACCCACGGGATACTACCCACGGGATACTACCCACAGGTTACTACCCACAGGTTACTACCCACAGGATACTACCCACGGGATACTACCCACAGGTTACTACCCACGGGATACTACCTACGGGATATTACCCTCGGGATACTACCCACAGGATATTACTCACATGATACTATTAGGCCATCGACTTGTTTAATTATGAAATTCGATACCTTTTACGGATATATCAAAACGATATCAATGACTTTCTAAAACTTTCAAGGCAAATGTTGAAATTCATGATTTTTTAATTCAGACAAATAATGCTAATAAATGCACGCATGAAAATCGTGGTTGGAATGATGCCATCCGTTGTGTGAATTGTCCGTACCATGGGAACTGACCACAGGTCCCATACTGCCAGAATGGTGGGTACCATGGGAACTGACCACAGGTCCCTTACTGCCAAAATGGTGGGTACCATGGGAACTGACCACAGGTCCCTTACTGCCAGAATGGTGGGTACCATGGAGGATAGAGACATGAGGTGGGTCACTATGTGGAAGTCGATGTGACTGACTTTCCCATTCATATATAGGTCCATTACTCGATGTGACTGACTTTCCCATTCATATAAAGGTCCATTACTCGATGTGACTGACTTTCCCATTCATATAAAGGTCCATTACTCGATGTGACTGACTTTCCCATTCATATAAAGGTCCATTACTCGATGTGACTGACTTTCCCATTCATATAAAGGTCCATTACTCGATGTGACTGACTTTCCCATTCATATAAAGGTCCATTACTCGATGTGACTGACTTTCCCATTCATATAAATGTCCATTACTCGATGTGACTGACTTTCCCATTCATATAAAGGTCCATTACTCGATGTGACTGACTTTCCCATTCATATAAAGGTCCATTACTCGATGTGACTGACTTTCCCATTCATATAAAGGTCCATTACTCGATGTGACTGACTTTCCCATTCATATAAAGGTCCATTACTCGATGTGACTGACTTTCCCATTCATATAAAGGTCCATTACTCGATGTGACTGACTTTCCCTTTCATATAAAGGTCCATTACTCGATGAACTCGAAGATGACGACGTTGGTTTTGAAGACGTACATGTGGCATTACGAGATTTATTTTCATTACCTTTCAAACATTTTTGGTCATTTTAAGTTGATATTGATCTTTATTATTGAAAATTTGCTTTTGACTACCATTAACATGTTG
Organism: Pecten maximus; assembly: GCF_902652985.1. Classification (NCBI taxonomy): domain Eukaryota; kingdom Metazoa; phylum Mollusca; class Bivalvia; order Pectinida; family Pectinidae; genus Pecten; species Pecten maximus. The sequence continues at coordinate 5,768,453 of NC_047015.1, read as the reverse complement.
TGTATTTTATCATGTTTTTATTGCTTTCAAATTACTTATGTAATTATAAATGTGCAACAAGATATTAAATTGAATTGAAAATTGAACACAACATTTTCTGATAAAAAGTGCTTTCGATAATGCCAATATTATTTTTAGCACAGGTTTTTATGTGATTGAAAAAAATTCAAGAAATAAAATAACAAATAAATCAACATTAGGCCTATCCTTGAAATGTACATATGTGATTTTATTTCTTACTTGTTCTTATTTTGGTCTGCCGCTCATATGTGTTTTCTGTACTTCTTGTCCATTTAAGATTTTTATTGAAATGTGGCCCCACTTCAGATTATGGTGTTCGTTAGCACCGCGTAGTCCAAACTGTTCATTAATGTGTCTTTGTCATCGAGGCATGGCCAAGTAAAGCAAAATGCTCAGTCTTCTCCGACACCAGCTTGACTTTTTCTGACTCCCAAGTAAAACTCGGTCAAGTATTTGTCCAGTGTTTTAACATCTAAGTCACGAACGTTCCTTTCGTCATTGTGAATCCCGAACATAAATGTTTTGAACACGTTCACTGTGGTCATCATTTTTCTCAGAGTGTTCTTGTTTTGACTATCTTCTATAATGCTAGCTTGATCGGTTTCCGTGTTTACTTTAAACCTTTCCAAAAAAGCCTTTGTACTTTTCTGTGTAAATGTTTCTGAAACTCCCATTTCTTCATTTTCTTTTTCGTTTTCACGATCAATTTGGAGACGACATCTTCTAATGACACAAAGTCGGTCAGTTGTAGCGACATGTTTACAAGCAGATGACGTAGTAAAATTGACCTCAGACCTCAAAATAGTACTTACGGCTGAAACGTCACAGCATGTGCAGTTTTCCACCAGAAGTTTTTCTCAAGTTATTCTCTTGTTGTTCTCAAGTCGTTCTCGAGTTGTTCTCGAAAGAAATAATTAATTTCTCATGTATTCAGTAGCTGGTATATTTAAGAAATAATTAACGATGATTCGTGTATTGTTGCAGGATATACAACGAGGACGAGGATATTTTGCAATTAAATTAATAACGAAGGCCGCAGGCCTGAGTTATTAATTAAAATTGCAAAATATCCGAATCCGAGTTGTATATCCTGCAACAATACACGAGTCAAAGTTGATTATTTCTATTCTACCATGTACTGTTTTGTTCTGAGATCTACCTCTTTCTAATAGAAAAACCGGTAAGAAACCCCGGGAAAACCTTGTAATTTATTCCTTGAGTATTGCATTATTTGTTGATAAAATATACATTTCTTTACAGGCACTACAGTACTACGATCAAGAATATTCAGCATATGGCATTGATTTTGAAAATAAAAAAAAAAATGATGAAAAAAAAGAAAGAAAAAAACCGACCTTCGTAGGATTCGAACTCGCGTCGTGATAAAAAGTTAAAGAGAAACCAACCCATTAGCCCACTCGGCTAAAGTAACCGTATTAGCAAATTGGTGAATATTAGATACATAACACTGTAACAGCCGTGACTCACGAGCGTGTATTATTGGCACATGGTAGAATGTAGTATATAGATGATAAACACGATAAACAATATATATAATGAAAGAGAGCAAAATCATACCATAAGGTCAAAGTCACTAAAATTCCTGAAAATAACATGGGCATTATCTGTAACATTAATACACACAAATTACAAATGATCGCATACAGGCATAGAACATCTACTGAACTTTTGTAACTACAATTGTATTCCTTGTCTGTATGTCATCGTTATAATTGTGTCTTGATAAAGGGGTGGATTGCCTCGAACCTTCGACAATTAGCTTCTCTGTACTGTCGTTATGACTTTATGACTTAATATATATTCAGTATATATAATCGGACTGTATATATTCAGTATATATAATCGGACTGTATATATTCAGTATATATAATCGGACTGTGAATTTCTGTACGGTTACAGATGATGTTCATGTAATTTTGGTGATTTTGTAACAGCTGTGTTTGTGGAATCTTGGACTTGACCTAATGGTAGACATGAAACTTACTTTTCCATATTTTCTCTCTCTATAAATAATGATGTATACGTATGCTTTCTAAACAGAACCTAGAGAATTCGTGAATGTCCTTACTGGTTATTGTCATACACTGACGTGATGACAGGTTAGGATCTTGTCATTGCCGTGTACTTGTGGACATAGTTGCTATTTTTGTATATTATCAAATAAAGGATTTACCTTATCCACCTAGCCTCACTATCAATTTGTTCTTGAGGTTTCTTCACATTTCTGTACAGGTTAACGAAATCAAGAAACCTGTGAATGAGTTTCATACTTATCCATATATTACATCGTCACCCGGGGTAATGTTTATGGAAGGAGGTGTTTGCCGTTATAACCAGACAAAGATAACTTTGTATGCTTATGAACGCCGTAATGACCTCGTTAAAATATATTTCTAGTTCAGTATGCCTAACTCTGATAATGGGAAAATGACATTAAATATTGGACATAATTCAGAATTAGATGACGAGTGTCGCCGGTGTAAGAAAGGACGTGTATTCTCCCGAAACGCTTGGTTTTTTTGTCCCCTTGGTTCTTATCATATTGTACGAATTTTGAAAACCAATTAAGTTAAACTACGTCACGTATTTCTATAAACATTAATAGGTAACCGCCCTAATTAAACAAACAAAAAAGACCCCCCCCCCCCCCCCCCCCCCCCCCCCACACACACACACACACACACACACACACACACACACACACACAAATCCATATTTATCGCTTAAATCAAACATGTCAAATAACGCAAATGGCTGCCGTCATGATTTTTGCAGTATAGTGCTAATAAACAAATGCACCGAGTATACCTCCTGCTGTAGGGAGGGAACGACATTCCATACTGAATGGTTTATATACATCATCTATTAAAGAATGATTTCTGGTGAGACAAGAGTAGCGACAGTCTAGAGGGTCAACAGACATCGGCATGCTGACATTGTAGTAACATAAAGGAATGACAAGAAAATATGCTGAGAAAGCCCAGAACAAACGAAATCATCTGTCAGAAAAAACAGTACGTGTCAGTCTCCTAGATGGAATGGTGTATCTGGATGTCGGTTCAGGTGCATGCATTACGTTGTCCAACTGCAGCTTGTTAACTAGTCGTTCATAGTACTGCGTATGGCAGACAAATCTATGGTTGTTACCACTGTGACTTCGGGAACATCAGATTATCAGACTGATGTAGAATTTTAATGTTATTATCATTATTTTCTAAATTTGTCAGCAGGAGTCCATTTTATAGCCATACTTGTAGGGTTATTACCAAGTTGTTATAGGCTTTTCCCCGCCACACTAGTAATATTAACTAGTAACCATATAACAGACAGGTACCCTAGACCGTCTAACTAGTAACCCTATAACAACCAGGTACCCTAGACCGTCTAACTAGTAACCCTATAACAGACAGGTACTGTAGACCGTCTAACTAGTAACCCTATAACAACCAGGTACCCTAGACCGTCTAACTAGTAACCCTATAACAAACAGGTACCCTAGACCGTCAAACTAGTAACCCTATAACAAACAGGTACCCTAGACCGTCTAACTAGTAACCCTATAACAACCAGGTACCCTAGACAGTCTAACTAGTAACCCTATAGCAAACAGGTACCCTAGACCGTCTAACTAGTAACCCTATAACAACCAGGTACCCTAGACCGTCTAACTAGTAACCCTATAACAACCAGGTACCCTAGACCGTCTAACTAGTAACCCTATAACAAACAGGTACCCTAGACCGTCTAACTAGTAACCCTATAACAACCAGGTACCCTAGACCGTCTAACTAGTAACCCTATAACAAACGGTACCCTAGACCGTCTAACTAGTAACCCTATAACAAACAGGTACCCTAGACCGCCTAACTAGTAACCCTATAACAAACAGGTACCCTAGACCGTCTAACTAGTAACCCTATAACCACCAGGTACCCTAGACCGTCTAACTAGTAACCCTTTAACAAACAGGTACCCTAGACCGTCTAACTAGTAACCCTATAACAAACAGGTACCCTAGACCGTCTAACTAGTAACCCTATAACAACCAGGTACCCTAGACCGTCTAACTAGTAACCCTATAACAAACAGGTACCCTAGACTGTCTAACTAGTAACCCTATAACAAACAGGTACCATAGACCGCCTAACTAGTAACCCTATAACAAACAGGTACCCTAGACCGTCTAACTAGTAACCCTATAACAAACAGGTACCCTAGACCGTCTAACTAGTAACCCTATAACAAGAAGGTACCATAGACCGTCTAACTAGTAACCCTATAACAAACAGGTACCCTAGACCGTCTAACTAGTAACCCTATAACAAACAGGTACCCTAGACCGTCTAACTGGTAACCCTATAACAAACAGGTACCCTAGACCGTCCAACTGGTGACCATATAACAAACAGGTACCCTATACCGTCTAATTAGTAACCCTATAACAAACAGGTACCCTAGACCGTCTAACTAGTAACCCTATAACAAACAGGTACCCTAGACCGTCTAACTAGTAACCCTATAACAAACAGGTACCCTAGACAGTCTAACTAGTAATCCTATAACAAACAGGTACCCTAGACCGTCTAACTAGTAACCCTATAACAAATAGGTACCCTAGACCGTCTAACTAGTAACCCTATAGCAAACAGGTATCCTAGACCGTCTAATTAGTAACCCTATAACAAACAGCTACCCTAGACCGTCTAACTAGTAACCCTATAACAAACAGTTACCCTAGACCGTCTAACTAGTAACCCTATAACAAACAGGTACCCTAGACCGTCTAACTAGTAACCCTATAACAAACAGGTACCCTAGACCGTCTTACTAGTAACCCTATAACAAACAGGTGCCCTAGACCGTCTAACTAGTAACCCTATAACAAACAGGTACCCTAGACCGTCTAACTAGTAACCCTTTAACAGCCAGGTACCCTAGACCGTCTAACTAGTAACCCTATAACAAACAGGTACCCTAGACCGTCTAACTAGTAACCCTATAACAAACAGGTACCCTAGACCGTCTAACTAGTGACTCTATAACAAACAGGTACCCTAGACCGTCTAACTAGTAACCCTATAACAAACAGGTACCCTAGACCGTCTAACTAGTAACCCTATAACAAACAGGTACCCTAGACTGTCTAACTAGTAACCCTATAACAAGAAGGTACCCTAGACCGTCTAACTAGTAACCCTATAACAAACAGGTACCCTAGACCGTCTAACTAGTGATCTGTAGTAAACAGTTACACCAGGTCAAATTAGTCATATTCTGACTAATACGTTAGCTTGATACTCCCAAAAACATAAGCTTGATACTCCCTAAGACGTCAGTTCGATACTCCCTAAAACGTTAGTTTAATACTCCCTAAAGCATCAGTTCGATACTCCCTAAAACGTCAGTTTGATACTCCTTAAAACGTCAGTTCATACTCTCTAAAACGTCAGTTTGATACTCCCTAAAACGTCAGTTCGATACTCCCTAAAACGTCAGTTCGATACTCCCTAAAACGTCAGTTCGATACTCCCTAAAACGTCAGTTCGATACTCCTAAAACGTCAGTTCGATACTCCCTAAAACGTCAGTTCGATACTCCCTAAGACGTCAGTTAGATACTCCCTAAAACGTCAGTTCGATACTCCCTAAGACGTCAGTTCGATACTCCCTAAGACGTCAGTTCGATACTCCCTAAGACGTCAGTTCGATACTCCCTAAAACGTCAGTTCGATACTCCCTAAGACGTCAGTTCGATACTCCCTAAGACGTCAGTTCGATACTCCCTAAAACGTCAGTTCGATACTCCCTAAGACGTCAGTTCGATACTCCCTTAAAAGACAGTTTGATACTCCCTAAAACGTCAGTTCGATACTCCCTAAAACGTCAGTTCGATACTCCCTAAGACGTCAGTTCGATACTCCCTAATGTTAGGAACAAAGACCCGTACATGTCTTAGCTTAGTTATATAAGGTTTTAGCACACGCGATCCTATTCCTTATTACATTGCTGTAAAGTGATGCCGTACTAAAACTGGATGGACGGACGGATGGATGTGTCGGTTACTGATATGACGTCGTGACTGAGGTAGGTAACACAGTGAGCCCGGGAAATGATGATGGCCGAGGAGTCCTCTCTAATACAGACGGTTATGTGATCTTATTTACTTCGACATTCATAAGCCCGTCACTTACGTTTGTATTTTTAAGCATCCAGTGACATAAATTGTCTCTAACGCACTTGGTACACGTGCATATGGTACAACAGCACGTTCAAGTAGGCCAGTGCCTCATTGTCATTCTGAAACAATGCTAGCAGACCTATATCACGCGTTATCATGTCAGCCACTTCTTACAATATGATATGACTACCTTATTTCAAGGTAAATGTGGCGGAATTTAACAAATTAATGAATATATGAAATAGAACTATTCCGCTGTGAAACAGATCACATCATGGATGACGAAAGAAAGTTCAGTTTTCAGACAGGAGAGAGGAATACATTCGTAGTGGTGGATTATGTTCTGTTTGGCTTACTTCTCTGTGTATCTGCAGGCATCGGTCTGTTCTACGCCATCAAAGACAGGAGGAAACAGACCACTAAGGATTTCCTGTTGGCGGGAGGGAACATGAGTGCCATTCCCGTGGCCTTGTCCCTCCTGGCGAGTTTCATGTCGGCCATCACGTTGCTAGGGACGCCATCAGAGATGTATAATTTTACCACTATATACTATTGGATAGGACTGGGCTACTTCTTCACCATCGGGGCTGCTGCTCACATTTATATACCGGTCTTTTACAGGCTTCGGATCACCAGTGTGTATCAGGTAAATAAAACATACTGCTGTCATTGAACAAAAAGTTGGATAATATTACACATTCGCTTGTGTGTCTTTTCTCCAGCTTATAATCATATTAGATATGTTAGTACCACTTACAGGTAAAGGACAGCAATAGGCATCTTCGGATACCCAGAGTTGATTGGACTACGCTACATTTATTACCCGTAGGTCAACTCGGTGAAAAACCTTCGTTTAATTAGGTAACTCTATAAATAGAAACCAACCAACATAACCCGTTTCCGTGATCAATCGCCGCCACTGTTGTTAATATGCATCGTCTATAAAGCGCATGTTACCTTCAATCTGATTGGCGGAAATTCCGATAGGAAAATGTGACGGAGCCAATCAAATAGCCTCTATTGAAACGAGGATTTTACATCGAGTTTACCCACAGGTGATGGGCGTAGCGTAGTGCAATCGGTCGTGGGTAGCCGCCGAGAGGAACAGTACAATAAACACAAAATGTTCTCTAGTAATCTACTACATTTTAATCATTTAAAAACCGGATTATGATTAATTAATACTGTTGATAAGATTAGGTACGTGAAGCACAATAAACAAAAGTTCAAAATACAAAATACCCAATTGTTCTTTTATTCAGAAAGTGAGGTACGATATGGCATAATTATTTTCAGTATAATTTAATATTCAAATTCAGTTTAATTCAGAAAATATACCGATAACTTAAAGTAAAACAACCCAGCATTGACGCGATTTCTATGGAGTATACTGCAAATATCAAAAAGGGGGGAGGGGGTTGAGTAGAAAAATACTGAAGGTACTGCTTTGACCACGAGATGCAGCAATGGCTATCCCAGGTAGTACAAGGGCGATAACTCTAGTAGGGAGTTAATGCGTGAACAGCCAAGGGAAATAGCTAGGATACGCTTATAAGCTTTACCATATATCGTTTATATTGTTTATTGTAAACATATGTTGTTATTGTGATCTAGTATAAACAGTTCTCCCATTGTCATTTATCAAATGGGAAACAATTGGGGAGAAAAAGATTATTTCTTGAATAGATTTTTAAAGACTGATAGAGGATGCGGATCTGTTTGCCAATCATTCTCCCAAATACTGTACCTAATGACATTATTGGATAATCAACTCCAATTATTAAGTTAAGGAATGGTTATATTCACCGTCACAACGTGAAAACACAGGAGAAAAAATGTTGCTCGTTAAATTGTGTCAAGCACGCAACGCAATGCCAAATATCACCGATGCCAGAAAAAAACGGACCCAAGTGCAGCAAAGCGTAGCATGCACCTATAAAAATGCCAAATAGACAATATCACAGAACAGATGTGTAGGCGATCAGTATAAATGTCTACACAACATTTGTGCCACACTGCAGAAACATGAGGAGCTGCCAGGAACAAAAATAATGACATCATTCCACAATCAGCAATAACAAGTTGGTTTGCCTGGTGGTGGATTTCATAGCAAAACAATAAAACAATTACACTCTCTGTCATTCTAGCACCATAGCCGATAGATCTCACCTGTAACGAGGGACAAGCTACTGAGCACCTGTGTTCAGATTTCAGATTTCAGATTTATTTATTTACACTCAGACACATGACAATGTGTTACATGAGGTACATTTATAACGACATTCTTTGACATGACAGGATGGACAGATATAATATATAAATTATTACACTTTTATAGTTACAAATAGCAGTGAAATGCTGCAGAAACTTATATTGCAATACACATGAGGTACATTTATAACGAAATTCTTTGACATGACAGGATGGACAGATATAATATATAAATTATTACACTTTTATAGTTACAAATAGCAGTGAAATGCTGCAGAAACTTATATTGCAATACACATGAGGTACATTTATAACGAAATTCTTTGACATGACAGGATGGACAGATATAATATATAAATTATTACGCTTTTATAGTTACAAATAGCAGTGAAATGCTGCAGAAACTTATATTGCAATACACATGATGTATATGTTTCCTTAATTACCAGTAACAACTTATTAATATGATAGAGAGGACACATATAATATACATGTTGTATAAATCTTTCATAGTCCAAGTCAACACTTTACGATAGTTACATATATTACAGCAAAATAATACAATCATTTATACACATACGGTTTGTTAAAGCTTCATAATAAAAGAGATATTTTTTTAAGAAAAATGGACAATCCGTTTAGAGCTCGTTTGTTACATACTGACAATAGGCCTTTCATTTTCATCTCATTTGGATTTGTACGAAAATAATTTGGAATATATTTATTTTGCAAATTTTTAACTAGCTCATTTTTACAAGAAAACAGATAGTGATATTCATCTCCAATACTTTCTAAACATAGGTTACATATTCTTTCTTCTTTCGGGATTCTTTGCCATCTACCCGTTTCAATAGGGAATTTAAAATTGCATGTACGTATTTTAGTTATATATAGTCTATTATTTTCTGACAATGCTGTCAAATATTTTTCAAGACCAAATTGAGATTTACATATTGAGTAAAAATCGCCTCTTGAAGAGTTATCTATTTCTGAGAACCACTTTTGGATAAATTGATCTTGGAGTCTCTGTTTCAGTTGATTTTTAAAGAACAATTTATTCATGCTATATCTATTTTCAAAAATAATGAAAAACCAGATTCATCATATATGTTTTTAACTTTGTTGATCCATTTAAAAGAAAGAGTTCCGGCGTCATGCAGTTTAATTGCTAATTTAAGTAGAATACTACTAAGTTTATTTTCATTACAAAGAAGACTGTTCCAAAAACGAGCCATTCTAAGTTTAATATTCAGTTCTAGTGGGAAACGACCCAGTTCACCATATACCATAAATGATGGAGTACTTGATCTCACTTTTAGCACTCTTTTGCAAAATTTGAGATGGATTTGTTCCAATGCACGCAAGTTTTCAAATCCCCATACTTCGGATCCGTATAACAAGATTGGTTCAATTACAGTGTCAAAAATATGGAGTTGTATATCAATAGGAATAGCATGATTACGAATTTTTTTATACAATGCATACAATGACTTTTGTGCTTGTTCAAGTAATTTATCCCTTGCTTTTGCAAAATTTCCATTATAATTAACAACTACACCAAGATATGAAAAACTATCTACAATTTCAAGTGTTGCATCCTTCAGACGAAATTCAAGGTTTTGGTTACATTTGCGTTTACTGAAAATCATGACTTTTGTTTTGTCAACATTTGCTTTCAGTTTCCAAATTTCACAATATCTCTGGAAAATATCCAGTGCTTTTTGTAGCCCTTCTGGAGTTTCTGCAAAGATTATGGTATCATCAGCGTATAGGAGTACAAAAATTTCAACAAAAAGATGTAATTCATTTGAAATTTCATCTGCGATTTTGTGTAACGGATCACTTTTCATAGATTTAAAAAACATTTCTAAATCATTTATAAACATAGAAAATAATATGGGGGAAAGATTTTCCCCTTGTCGTACCCCAATTAAACAAGGGAAATATTCTGATATTTTTCCATTGTATTTAACACAAGACTTGATATTTTGATACATATTTTTTATAACTTTAAGGCATTTACCTTTAATATGACATTTTTGCAATTTCGTCCATAGCCCAGCTCGCCAAATTGTGTCAAACGCTTTTCTGAGATCAATAAAAGCACAGTAGAGTTTCTTACCACTATTCAGGTATAATGTAATCAACATATGTAAAATAAAAATATTGTCAATTGTTGAATGATTTTTCCGGAATCCAGCTTGGCTAATTGAGAGTACATGATTATGCTTAACAAAATTATTTAACCGATTATTTATAATAGATGTAAATAGTTTCCCTAAAGAACTTATAAGGGTAATTGCTCTATAGTTATCGGGATCTTTTGGATTCCCCTTTTTTTTGTAAATTGGTTTGATTATACCAATAGTCCAGTTTTCTGGGATAATTCCCGTATCCATGACAATATTAAAAAGTTTACAATATATAGAAATCAACTCTGGGGATGAGTGTTTCAAGTATTCATTTAATATATTATCTATTCCTGGCGCTTTACCATTTTTCAGTTGTTTAATTGTTTTTCTAACTTCATCTTCTGTAATTACGCTATTTAATAAATCATCATCATCATCATCATCATCATCATCATCATCATCATTATTTAAATCATCATCATCATCATAATCATCATCATCATCATCATCATCATCATCATCATCATCGTTTAAATCATCATCATCATCATCATCATCATCATCATCATCATCATTCAGAGCCTTGAAATACTGGTACAGTGAATCTAATGGTATATCAACCGTCTTATTCTTCACTGATGAGAATTTGTTAATAGTTTTCCAAAATTCTTTCGAGTTGTTTTTTGACAAAGAACGAAGTTTCTTACAACACTTTTCTTGGAATTTCCTATAGCTTATTCGAAGCTGTTTTCTGTACTCGCTACCTTTTTTATTCATATCAGTTTTATTAATGGCTGACTTGTTAGTCTTATATTTATTCCTACTTTTGTTAAAAGTAGTTCGTGTCAATCCACATTCTTTATCAAACCAGGGTTTACTCCTGTTTGTTTTTTGTTTATGTCTTATCGTCTGAGACAGAAATACTTTATTGGCCGCCCCTGTCAGAACTTGACAAATACCGGTGACCACATCATTGATTTGGTCAATATCAACCTCATCATTGATAACCAACTGGTCTATAGAATTTTGAACTGCACGCAAATTTACATTTTCATTCAAATTTAAGGCTTCTACAAATTCGTCTTTTTTAGATATATCAAATTTTACATTTTTAACTGTGTAATACATATCAGTATCATTTACTATCGCATTGGCTAAGCACGACATATTCAGAATACAATGGATTTGGTTATGTACATCTGAAAATAAAGGATTAAAGTCACATATTACAAATTGAGAGACTAGTCTGAAGGCCTGACTACTTAATAGGAGATAATCAACTACACTTATGTCCTTACATGTCACTCGGCCTACGTGTTTATCTTTACCTATTCGACCATTGGCAATATAAAGAGACGATCTTTTACAGAGTTCAATTAAGAGATTACCATATCTATTTGGTCTGGCCTTGTCTTCACTATATCTTTGTAAGGAAATATTTTGCTCAATCAATTCGTGTGCAGAGTACAAATTATCTACATCATCGTTTCTCTCCATTACATTTAAAATATCAAATAATCCTTCATCAGGTAATATATAATCAGGTATTGTAGAAGTTCTACCATTAAAATCTCCAAACAACATCACATTGTTTTTACCATTCCCATAATTAAGAAGCTCTTCTTCTATTTCTGTAAAGGCAGTTTCTGATGTTCAGACCCTACTGTGATCCGATTAGGAATGGTTGGCTGTCTATATTCCACAGGGAAGCTCTTTGTCCTTACACCGTATTTAACCTCCTCCCCGGCCGAGACTTTCTGATCATAGCCACGTGATACACATGTAACTGTTTTTGTTTTGCGGTCATAACGAACTTTGTTTTAGGGAGATGGTTACACTCAATACCTTAACAACTTAAGAGTCAGAAGGACTCGGGTCAGTTTGATTTAATAATTGGTAAATCTGATCTTATATTGGGTCAGTCTGATCATATATTGGGTCAGTCTGATCTTATATTGGGGCAGTCTGATCTTATATTGGGTCAGTCTGAACTTATATTGGGTCAGTCTGAACTTTTATTGGGTCAGTCTGATCTTATATTAGGTCAGTCTGATCTTATATTTGGTCAGTCTGATCTTATATTGGGTCAGTCTGAAAATATATTGGGTCAGTCTGATCTTATATTGGATCAGTCTGATCTTATATTGGGTCAGTCTGATCTTATATTGGGTCAGTCTGATCTTATATTGGGGCAGTCTTAACTTATATTGGGTCAGTCTGATCTTATATTGGGTCAGTCTGAAAATATATTGGGTCAGTCTGATCTTATATTGGATCAGTCTGATCTTATATTGGGTCAGTCTGAACTTATATTGGGTCAGTCTGATCTTATATTGGATCAGTCTTAACTTATATTGGGTCAGTCTGATCTTATATTGGGGCAGTCTGATCTTATATTGGATCAGTCTGAACTTATATTGGGGCAGTCTGATCTTATATTGGATCAGTCTGATCTTATATTGGGTCAGTCTGATCTTATATTGGGTCAGTCTGATCTTATATTGGGGCAGTCTTAACTTATATTGGGTCAGTCTGATCTTATATTGGGTCAGTCTGAAAATATATTGGGTCAGTCTGATCTTATATTGGATCAGTCTGATCTTATATTGGATCAGTCTGATCTTATATTGGGTCAGTCTGATCTTATATTGGATCAGTCTTAACTTATATTGGGTCAGTCTGATCTTATATTGGGGCAGTCTGATCTTATATTGGATCAGTCTGAACTTATATTGGGGCAGTCTGATCTTATATTGGATCAGTCTGATCTTATATTGGGTCAGTCTGAAAATATATTTGGTCAGTCTGATCTTATATTGGGTCAGTCTGATCTTATATTGGGTCAGTCTGATCTTATATTGGGGCAGTCTGATCTTATATTGGGGCAGTATGAACTTATATTGGGTCAGTCTGATCTTATATTGGGATAGTATGATCTTATATTGGGGCAGTCTGATCTTATATTGGGGCAGTCTGAACTTATTTTGGGTCAGTCTGAACTTTTATTGGGTCAGTCTGATCTTATATTGGGTCAGTCTGATCTTATATTGGGGCAGTCTGAACTTATATTGGGTCAGTCTGATCTTATATTGGATCAGTCTGATCTTATATTGGATCAGTCTGATCTTATATTGGGTCAGTCTGATCTTATATTGGGGCAGTCTGATCTTATATTGGGGCAGTCTGATCTTATATTGGGTCAGCCTGATCTTATATTGGATCAGTCTGATCTTATATTGGGGCAGTCTGAGCTTATATTGGATCAGTCTTAACTTATATTGGGTCAGTCTGATCTTATATTGGGGCAGTCTGATCTTATATTGGGGCAGTCTGAACTTATATTGGGGCAGTCTGATCTTATATTGGATCAGTCTGATCTTATATTGGGTCAGTCTGATCTTATATTGGGTCAGTCTGAAAATATATTTGGTCAGTCTGATCTTATATTGGGTTAGTCTGATCTTATATTGGGTCAGTCTGATCTTATATTGGGACAGTCTGATCTTATATTGGGTCAGTCTGAACTTATATTGGGTCAGTCTGATCTTATATTGGGTCAGTCTGATCTTATATTGGGGCAGTCTGAACTTATATTGGGTCAGTCTGATCTTATATTGGATCAGTCTGATCTTATATTGGGTCAGTCTGAACTTATTTTGGGTCAGTCTGATCTTATATTGGATCAGTCTGATCTTATATTGGGGCAGTCTGATCTTATATTGGATCAGTCTTAACTTATATTGGGGCAGTCTGATCTTATATTGGGTCAGTCTGAACTTATATTGGGGCAGTCTGATCTTATATTGGATCAGTCTGATCTTATATTGGGTCAGTCTGATCTTATATTGGGTCAGTCTGAAAATATATTTGGTCAGTCTGATCTTATATTGGGTCAGTCTGATCTTATATTGGGTCAGTCTAATCTTATATTGGGTCAGTCTGATCTTATATTGGGGCAGTCTGATCTTATATTGGGGCAGTATGAACTTATATTGGGTCAGTCTGATCTTATATTGGGGCAGTCTGATCTTATATTGGGTCAGTCTGATCTTATATTGGGTCAGTCTAATCTTATATTGGGGCAGTCTGATCTTATATTGGGTCAGTCTGATCTTATATTGGGTCAGTCTGATCTTATATTGGGTCAGTCTGAACTTATTGTGGGTCAGTCTGATCTTATATTGGGGCAGTCTGATCTTATATTGGGTCAGTCTGATCTTATATTGGGTCAGTCTGATCTTATATTGGGGCAGTCTGATCTTATATTGAGGCAGTCTCATCTTATATTGGGTCAGTCTGATCTTATATTGGGGCAGTCTGATCTTATATTGGGGCAGTCTGATCTTATATTGGGTCAGTCTGATCTAATATTGGGTCAGTCTGATCTTATATTGGGTCAGTCAGAACTTACATTGGGTCAGTCTGATCTTATATTGGGTCAGTCTGATCTTATATTGGGTCAGTCTGAACTTATTTTGGGTCAGTCTGATCTTATATTGGGGCAGTCTGATCTTATATTGGGGCAGTCTGATCTTATATTGGGGCAGTCTGATCTTATATTGGGGCAGTCTGATCTTACATTGGGGCAGTCTGATCTTATATTGGTGCAGTCTGATCTTTTATTGGGTCAGTCTGATCTTATATTGGGTCAGTCTGATCTTATATTGGGTCAGTCTGATCTTATATTGGGTCAGTCTTATCTGATATTGGGTCAGTCTGATCTTACATTGGGGCAGTCTGATCTTACATTGGGGCAGTCTGATCTTATATTGGGTCAGTCTGATCTTATATTGGGTCAGTCTGAACTTATATTGGGGCAGTCTGATCTTATATTGGGTCAGTCTGATCTTATATTGGGTCAGTCTGATCTTATATTGGGTCAGTCTGAACTTATATTGGGGCAGTCTGATCTTATATTGGGGCAGTCTGATCTTATATTGGGTCAGTCTGATCTTATATTGGGGCAGTCTGATCTTATATTGGGGCAGTTTGATTTAATAGCATTGCGAGCAATTCTTTCCTGTGATGTCACAATCTCTAAGTTAATATTTTGTCAATAAGTATTTTTTCCAAGTTAAGTTTAAAAGTCTAAAAGTAAAATTCTGATAGACTTCAAGGCATTAAACAGAAACCTAACTTAATGTCGATTTTTATTGATAATGTGACCATTGACGAAGTCGGTTTGTCTCTAGAATCTGTTTAACTGTCAGGATTAACTGGGATGAGAGCGAGATCTGATGTCCCGCCATGTGATTGATAATCACCTGATTTGATTGACACATTGGATCTGACTGTAACGGTCGATGTACAATCAGGTGTGTAACACGGAACAGATCACCTGTCTTACTTACCGTTATTACAATAAAACTAATAAACATTTCAAAGCCGCGAATCTATCCGGGAGGAGGCGTTGTAGCTGTAGGAGACGCAAACTTTACGGTGTCCAAACATGTAAATTTACTGAGTAAATGCCTGTCTTCGCATAGGTGCTTAGCACGTTTATAAGTACAAAACTGTTTATAGACTAATGTATAGAGAAATGTCTGGAACTCCTCCGTCCTGCAAAAACTGATCAAAATTTTACTAGAAAAGATGTTTCAATGGCGATAGTCTTAATCAAAAGTTAAGAGAGTAACCTTTAACATGACACCAAGAAATCATACCTAAAAAGTCTATTTCTTTCGCGCGCAGCTTCGAAACTCTGAAAAGGAATGAATTTTCTTTAGTCTGACACGATCGAGAACATTTTTTCAAACGAAAACAATGTCTATTCCCTACACAGAAAACGTGACGGTCTACAATTACAGGGTTTGGTGTTAACAAGTATAAGGTCAAAACAACTTATTTACTTGTCTAACGCTTCACTCCATTTCCCCTCTCATGCTCCCCATGGTTGTTTTCTGCATCGACAAGTATCAGTGTCAAGTCGACGGCCATCTTGCCACTGCCAATAGCCGACCAATGAAATCACGGTTTACAAAACTTGAATGGCAAGTGGCAAGATGGCCGTCGACTTGACACAGATACCTGTATATTAGTCTATAATCGGTCTTGGACATATAAACGTGCTAAGCACCTATGGTCTACGTCTAGTACCTAGTTGAGCTCCAAAATAATTTGAAGTGTTTAGATTGAATTCGTATTAGGTCGATTCCCGGTGATTAAAAATTATTTTTTAGTATCGAATTGTGCACTTTATTTCATTCCAACATATTACATTCCAATATCTGCGATCTTTATTTCTTAAAGTCCTAAAAACCATTCTGTCGCTGGGTTTTAGGAAATTATATATAAAGAACTTGTGTTGTGGTTGTCCTCGGGGGCGAATGTAGTGGAGAGTATAAGGTCACATTACTAGCTCAGGCTAACAAGAAATTCCCTTTAGTCTAACGGTAGGATGTGTTTGTGTATTATGCAATAATTTCTTTAATTTTATACATTTATATGTATGTGTAAAAGTAGAGAGTATAAGGTTACCTTACTTGCTCAGACTAGGGGGATTTCCCTTAAATAGTATAGTGTTAGGATGTTGCCTTGAGAGCGAGAGGTCGGCACGGGCACGGTGTTTTTCATTACTGCTTCCTAATACAGATTTGGTGCCGTGACCACTCCAAGTGAAAGCTATAGGAGATGGAAAGGCTTCCTTGGAAATAAAGAACGTGGGTTTTGGTTATTTTAGACTTTGTGAAGGAGGGATTCGTGTAAAAGTAGAGAGTATAAGGTCACCTTACTAGCTCTTACTAGTGAACATTCCCTTCAGTCTTGGGAAGGGTATTTTTCACGACTTCTTCCTATTTCATATGTATGTATTTAGAAGAAAACAAGAAATATCTTTAAAAAAGATAAACGGCATAGTTTTAATGCTGGTGGTTATAATGTAAAACTGCTTGTGAAATAAATTAACGAACTAATGCGTTTCAGCACGGATAACAAAATTTTATCAGTTTGAATCATTTTTGGTGATAATAAGACGGCATTTGAGTCAGGAATATATGTGTCATTTGAAAAGATACATGCACTTATTCAGCTTGCATTCAATCTTAACTTTGCTTCGTTTTTAACTGCATACTCTGCATTTTGCATTTACCGCTATATTAACCAATCACATACTTCATCTTGACCAGTAACGCCACCTGTCGCGTCATATCCGGGACCAAAAGAATATTATACGGCTATGCCGAAAAAGTTTGCTTTGAGAGCGAGACTTCGCTAGTTCAGTTTTCGTCCAGTACATTAGAGAAAGGTTATGGGTCTTGTCATCCCGAGACCGAGACCAGTCTGATTAGCCCCATTACCGGGTACGACATTTAATTTATAACCCTCCACAGTCACACCGATCGTCTCCGTGACCTTGATAGTTATGCGGGTGTACAAACGCCGTCGCCAATACAATGTTCCTTAGGTAAACGAAGTATCCGAAACCTAGGAACAAATAGGCTATTGCCAGTCATACGACAGTATTGCATGCTTGTACCTCAAGAATGGCGCAATATCTTATCTTTGTGTCTCGACAAAAGGCCTGTTATCTATAGTCTGTGTTGTCGTTATCATCATCGGTCAGAGTATTGCAATCCACACAATGGTTATATCGTAGATTTTTTTGTACTTGTATTGTTGGGTAAGAGCTAAATTATGACAGTGATTTACTAAGTTGATTTAATTTATCAGGTATTTACATATTTATATAAATATTCAACAACGTGTTTTTAAATTATCTTGGGCAGATTTAACAATATAGATACAGTATCTAGATTGTCCTGGATGTAGCGGTGCCGCCCTAACAGCCCATGTACTTAGTACCGGAATGGTAGCGTTCCCCTCCCTAGAAACCTCCTCAGTATATAATGCCCTGTAGTGTAAAATGTCCTCCATAGTGTGTCACTAGTTATCTTACTACTGATAAGCGGTATTACTTGATAATAGATATTTGTACTACCGAACACAGTAACGAGTGCTACCTAACAAGTGGTATATGTTATAATGTAATTCACTTCTCCCGTCAGAGAATATGGACTAGCACGACCTAGAACTGTAATCTAGACCATTCAGTTTCACACTAAAACAATAAATAACTCGCGCCAAGTCGAGGCAGGGTCCCGCGAGGACGAGGTCGCTGTTGGGAAAGGGACTGTGAGATTTCCTTCCTTCCTTGTGCTATTACTTATTTCGTGAAATTGGCTGGTGTGGAGGAAACACAACTCGGTTCAACAGTTCATTTTAAAGTCATTAACATTTTGATGCACGGCCTGCCGGAGAGCGGCATTTAGACCGCAACGTTCGTTTAGATAAGGCCATTTTCATCTTCCGATAGTTTTATTACTGGCGTGCTTTACATACTGAGGTTTGTCCTGATAGACACCACAACATGGAGGAAGAGATGAAATACAGTTTTCAGACAGGAGTGAGGAACACATTCGGAGTGGTGGATTATGTTCTGTTCGGCTTACTTCTCTGTGTATCTGCAGGCATCGGTCTGTTCTACGCCATCAAAGACAGGAGGAAACAAAACATTAAGGATTTCCTGTTGGCGGGAGGGAACATGAGTGCCATTCCCGTGGCCTTGTCCCTCCTGGCGAGTTTCATGTCGGCCATCACGTTGCTAGGGACGCCAGCAGAGATGTACAATTATACGACTATATACTATTGGATAGGACTGGGCTACTTCTTCACCATCGGGGCTGCTGCTCACATTTATATACCGGTCTTTTACAGGCTTCGGGTCACTAGTGCCTACCAGGTAAATAAAGGTCGAGGTCAGTAAGGGGATGCCAACTAAATTAGATTTAGGTTCTAAAATTAATCAAACCATTTGTGCATATTCATGGTAATACAATCAATGTCGACAAAAAAGAGGGGAATTACAGAACTATGGAATAAAGTTGTGTCGGACAAGGCTGTTATCTTGGTCCCCCGTGCTCCTAATTGTGAAGAGCACGCTGCCTTGCAACCGGGTACAATATTAACTTTGCTTTACGCCAAACTGCTTTTTGCTTTAAATAGCAAAACTAAAAATTCGTTTTTTATCTTTCTTCAATGTACCCGGCTGTCGTGTGAATAGCCTAGCTTTGTTAGGTACCCGGCTGTCGTGTGAATAGTCTAGCTTTGTTAGGTACCCGGCTGTTGTGTGAATAGTCTAGCTTTGTTAGGTACCCGGCTGTCGTGTGAATAGTCTAGCTTTATTAGGTACCCGGCTGTCGTGTGAATAGTCTAGCTTTGTTAGGTACCCTGCTGTCGTGTGAATAGTCTAGCTTTGTTAGGTACCCGGCTGTCGTGTGAATAGTCTAGCTTTGTTAGGTACCCGACTGTCGTGTGGATAGTCCAGCTTTGTAATTAGGTACCCGACTGTCGTGTGAATAGTCTAGCTTTGTTAGGTAACCGGATGTCGTGTGAATAGTCTAGTTTTGTTAGGTACCCGGCTGTCGTGTGAATAGTCTAGCTTTGTTAGGTGCCCGGCTGTCGTGTGAATAGTCTAGCTTTGTTAGGTACCCGGCTGTCGTGTGAATAGTCTAGCTTTGTTAGGTACCCGGCTGTCGTGTGAATAGTCTAGCTTTGTTAGGTGCCCGGCTGTCGCGTGAATAGCCTAGGTTTGTTAGGTGCCCGGCTGTCGTGTGGATAGTCCAGCTTTGTAATTAGGTACCCGGCTGTCGTGTGAATAGCCTAGGTTTGTTAGGTACCCGACTGTCGTGTGGATAGTCTAGCTTTGTTAGGTACCCGGCTGTCGTGTGGATAGTCTAGCTTTGTTAGGTACCCGACTGTCGTGTGAATAGTCTAGCTTTGTTAGGAACCAGTTTTTTAGTTGCAAATAACGGTTAGCTAGTTTACACACTCATAACATATCATGCTCATACATTGTCTAAAACTTCATGCTTTTTAACTATATATGACACTTAACAACTGTATTGCTTGGTATTGTTGACAGTAATTTTAGACACATGCAGAAAGAGGTATCGCTGTAGGCATGACTTTATATCAGCATCATACAGTCTCAGAAACGCCACACACGCACTTGTTGAATGCAATATAAATTCCACACACAAATGTACGAATCTTTCTGACCAGATCGTACACGGAACCGCAGGTCTCAGTCCTTATCATGATATTTACTTCTACAGTGCAGTTTATTTTTGCTCTTTGAATTTGGAATACGCGAGAAAGCTTTTAACACATCGAAAGGAATTTTCTGAAATATTTTTAAACTTTTACATTCTGCCTTAAGCTTTGTTATCTTGACTACGCCGGTGCATGCGCATTGGTGACCATTTGTGTACTTGAAATAGGAAAGGACAGTGCTGTATTTTTACAGTGTTGTGAATATCGCACGCTGCGGTGAACGACCCTGTTCGGTAAGGTCGTCCACGGGAGGAAACGACCTGCCACAATCGGCATGTAATGAATACTGTTATCACCGCGGTAACCTACATCTGGGTGGGTCTTGTTCGGGGATGCTCTCTGAGATATGGAGCGCATATCGAAATATATGTGAAATATAATGTCAAAAGGGTTCAGAAATGGTTACATACAGTACATCCGAGTTATGATAAACATCTACTCCATTTGTAATAAAGAGTGACGCGGGTTACGTTTTTTATAACCACAGATGTATGGTTAGTTTTATATAGCTCTATATCCATGTCAAGGCGTTCAGGCAGCGTCCCTATATCGTGTTCCGCGTCACGATAGAGATTTTAGGAGAGATAAGCTAAAAGGAAAAGTGTTTAGGTTTCAGAATGAAGTCCCAAGTTAATTATGGAAAGTTCCCGAAAATATTTGTCTGTGAAACTACCACAGTTGTGTATGAAGAATCATTTGAAATGTAATGGATTCAGCCGCTAGCCGGCGCCCAGCTGGGTTTGTCAGCTTTGTAATTTATGTAACACATGACCCCGCATAAACAGTTGTTACAAAGCATAGATAATACATGTTCTAGATGTCGTGTTTGGTGAGTGATAAATGACATTTTTTCTCAAGAGAAGGTTACATAACGTTAAATACATATATAGCGATTTCACACACACTGACACGTGTTTTGTATCAGTCCATTTTTGGGGGACAGACGGATACATCCCTAGACGAGTGATGGTGACTACAGTAAATCTGTGGAACATCTACATCATTATTACGTATCAGCAACATTAAGATAATTAAACATCACAATGAATTAATGCCCGTTATGTATTGAAATACGTATTATTATGATACATATTATTGTAATACATACTATTGTTATACATACTATTGCAATAATACTATTATAATACATATTATTATAATATATACTATCATGATACATACTATTGTAATACATAATATTATAATACATGATATTATAATACATATTATTATAATATATACTATCATGATACATACTATTGTAATACATACTATTGTAATACATACTATTATAATACATACTATCATAATACATACTATTGTAATACATACTATTATAATACATGATATTATAATACATCTTATTATAATATATACTATCAAAATACATGCAATTATAATACTATTATTATACATAAAAATATGATACATGATATTATAATAAATACTTTTATCTATTAAAATATATGATATTATGATACATACTATCATAATACATATTATCATAATATATACTATTATAATACATACTATTGTAATACATACTATTATAATACATGATATTATAATAGATACTATTATAATACATATTATTATAATATATACTATTATAAAACATACTATTATAATACATATTATTGTAATACATACTATTATAATACATAGTATTATAATTGCATGAACACTTACAAGCGAAAGTGAGCATTTATGTAGCAAAAACTGCTAAAAAGTGCGCCGACATTGACTTTGTGGGACCCTTTACTACCCCCCACGTTGATCCGATTAGATCTTGTCATATGTCATGTGAAGACAAACTATACCTAGCATTGTAATGGGCCACATAATGATCCCACATTGCAAACCTCTTTTTGTGTTCAAACTATATTGTGTGTGTGTGTTGTTTATCACGACAAAAATAACTATAAATGGTATCATCCGGTTTGAACTTCCTGATGTCAGTGTTTTAGAAAAGGGGTAATTGAAACGCCCTATTTGTGTGAGATTACTCAAACATGTGTAATATTACTCAAACATGTGTAATATTACTCAAACATGTGTGATATTCCTCAAAAGTAAGTGTGCTTATATCGGCATTGTGTGATATTACTCAAACAAGTAAGTGCGCTTATATCGGCATTGTGTGATATTACTCAAACAAGTAAGTGCGCTTATATCGGCATTGAACTAACCGGCAACATAGTATTCCGTCACCCTTATCGACTGTATACGAGCATATGGTAACAGTCCAATGTTTGAATAACTCTTTTTCACTTTGAATTTACGAAATATATCGCAAACATCTATTAAAATAATCCTATCTAGGTAAATGTCGTTTGAGATGTTGCGGTACTCCATCAATACCAACAAGACACTATTTAACAACAGTATACCTGACTACATCGACAACACCAAGACAACGTTGGTTCTAACAAATATCGTGACATTTTAAGTAGCATGAAACTAACGTTTTAAGTAGCATGAAACTAACGTTTTAAGGAGTATCGAACTAACATTTTAGGGAGTATCAAACTGACGTTTTGAGGAGTATCGAACTGACGTTTTAGGGAGCATCAAACTGACGTTTTAGTTAGTTTTAAATTAACGTTTTAGGGAGTATCGAACTAACATTTTAGGGAGCATCAAACTGACGTTTTAGTTAGTTTTAAATTGACGTTTTAGGGAGTATCAAACTGACGTTTTAGGGAGCATCAAACTGACGTTTTAGTTACTTTTAAATTAACGTTTTAGGGAGTATCAACTGCCGTTTTAGGGAGTATCTAACTGACGTTTTAGGGAGTATCAAACTAACGTTTTAAGGAGTATCGAACTAACATTTTAGGGAGTATCAAACTGACGTTTTAGGGAGTATCAAATTGACGTTTTAGGGAGTATCAAACTGACGCTTTAGTTAGTTTTAAATTAACGTTTTAGGGAGTATCAACTGACGTTTTAGGGAGTATCGAACTGATGTGTTAAGGAGTATCAAACTGACATTGTAGGAAGTATCAACTGCCGTTTTAGGGAGTCTCAAACTAACGTTTTAGGGAGTATCGAGCTGACGTTTTAGGGAGTATCGAACTGACGTTTTAGGGAGTATCAAACTAACGTTTTAAGGAGTATTAAATTCACGTTTTAGGGAGTATCAACTGCCGTTTTAGGGAGTATCGAACTGATGTGTCAGGGAGTATCAAACTGACGTTTAAGTTAGTATCAAACTGACGTTTTAGTTAGTATTAAACTAACGTTTTAGGGAGTATCAAACTGACATTTTAGGAAGTATCGAACTGACGTTTTAGGGGGTATCAACTGCCGTTTTAGGGAGTATCAAACTAACGTTTTAGGGAGTATCAAACTGACGTTAAAGTTGGTATCAAACTGGCGTTTTAGTTAGTATCGAACTAACATTTTAGGGAGTATCATACTGACGTTTTAAGGAGTATCGAACTAACATTTTAGGGAGTATCAAAGTGACGTTTTAGGGAGTATCAACTGACGTTTTAGGGAGTATCAACTAACGTTTTAGGGAGTATCGAACTAACATTTTAAGGAGTATCAACTGACGTTTTAGGGAGTATCAAACTGACGTTTTAAGGAGTATCGAACTAACATTTTAGGGAGTATCAAACTGACGTTTTAGGGAGTATCGAGCTGACGTTTTAGGGAGTATCGAACTGACGTTTTAGGGAGTATCAAACTAACGTTTTAAGGAGTATTAAATTCACGTTTTAGGGAGTATCAACTGCCGTTTTAGGGAGTATCGAACTGATGTGTCAGGGAGTATCAAACTGACGTTTAAGTTAGTATCAAACTGACGTTTTAGTTAGTATTAAACTAACGTTTTAGGGAGTATCAAACTGACATTTTAGGAAGTATCGAACTGACGTTTTAGGGGGTATCAACTGCCGTTTTAGGGAGTATCAAACTAACGTTTTAGGGAGTATCAAACTGACGTTAAAGTTGGTATCAAACTGGCGTTTTAGTTAGTATCGAACTAACATTTTAGGGAGTATCATACTGACGTTTTAAGGAGTATCGAACTAACATTTTAGGGAGTATCAAAGTGACGTTTTAGGGAGTATCAACTGACGTTTTAGGGAGTATCAACTAACGTTTTAGGGAGTATCGAACTAACATTTTAAGGAGTATCAACTGACGTTTTAGGGAGTATCAAACTGACGTTTTATGGAGTATCGAACTAACATTTTAGGGAGTATCAAACTGACGTTTTAGGGAGTATCAAATTGACGTTTTAGGGAGTATCAAACTGACGCTTTAGTTAGTTTTAAATTAACGTTTTAGGGAGTATCAACTGACGTTTTAGGGAGTATCGAACTGATGTGTTAAGGAGTATCAAACTGACATTGTAGGAAGTATCAACTGCCGTTTTAGGGAGTCTCAAACTAACGTTTTAGGGAGTATCGAGCTGACGTTTTAGGGAGTATCGAACTGACGTTTTAGGGAGTATCAAACTAACGTTTTAAGGAGTATTAAATTCACGTTTTAGGGAGTATCAACTGCCGTTTTAGGGAGTATCGAACTGATGTGTCAGGGAGTATCAAACTGACGTTTAAGTTAGTATCAAACTGACGTTTTAGTTAGTATTAAACTAACGTTTTAGGGAGTATCAAACTGACATTTTAGGAAGTATCGAACTGACGTTTTAGGGGGTATCAACTGCCGTTTTAGGGAGTATCAAACTAACGTTTTAGGGAGTATCAAACTGACGTTAAAGTTGGTATCAAACTGGCGTTTTAGTTAGTATCGAACTAACATTTTAGGGAGTATCATACTGACGTTTTAAGGAGTATCGAACTAACATTTTAGGGAGTATCAAAGTGACGTTTTAGGGAGTATCAACTGACGTTTTAGGGAGTATCAACTAACGTTTTAGGGAGTATCGAACTAACATTTTAAGGAGTATCAACTGACGTTTTAGGGAGTATCAAACTGACGTTTTAGGGAGTATCGAACTGACGTTTTAGGGAGTATCAAACTGACGTTTTAGGGAGTATCAAACTGACGTTTTAGGGAGTATCAACTGACGTTTTAGGGAGTATCGAACTGACGTTATAGGGAGTATCAACTGACGTTTTAGGGAGTATCAAACTGACGTTTTAAGGAGTATCAAACTCACGTTTTAGGGAGTATCAACTGACGTTTTAGGGAGTATCAACTGACGTTTTAGGGAGTATCAACTGACGTTTTAGGAAGTATCAACTGACGTTTTAAGGAGTATCAACTGACGTTTTAGGGAGTATCAAACTGACGTTTTAGGGAGTATCAACTGACGTTTTAGGGAGTATCAAACTGACATTTTAAGGAGTATCAAACTGACGTTTTAGGGAGTATCAAACTGACGTTTAAGTTGGTATCAAACTGGCGTTTTAGTTAGTATTAAACTGACATTTTAGGGAGTATCAAACTGATGATTTAGGGAGTATCAACTGCCGTTTTAGGGAGTATCAAACTGACGTTTAAGTTGGTATCAAACTGGCGTTTTAGTTAGTATTAAACTAACGTTTTAGGGAGTATCAAACTGACGTTTTAAGGAGTATCAAACTGACGTTTTAGGGAGTATCAAACTGACGTTTAAGTTGGTATCAAACTGGCGTTTTAGTTAGTATTAAACTAACGTTTTAGGGAGTATCAAACTGACGTTTTAAGGAGAATCGAACTAACATTTTAGGGAGTATCAAACTGACGTTTTAGGGAGAATCGAACTAACATTTTAGGGAGTATCAAACTGACGTTTTAGGGAGTATCAAATTGACGTTTTAGGGAGTATCAAACTGACGTTTTAGGGAATGTCAAACTGGCGTTTTAGTTAGTATTAAACTAACGTTTTAAGGAGTATCAAACTGACGTTTTAGGGAGTTTTAAATTAACGTTTTAGGGAGTATCAACTGTTGTTTTAGGGAGTATCTAACTGACGTTTTAAGGAGTATCAACTGACGTTTTAGGGAGTATCAAACTGACGTTAAAGTTAGTATCAAACTGACGTTTAAGTTAGTATCAAACTGACGTTTCAGTTAGTATTAAACTAACGTTTAAAGGAGTATCAAACTGACGTTTTAGGGAGTATCAAACTGACGTTTTAGGGAGTATCAACTGCCGTTTTAGGGAGTATCAACTGACGTTTAAGTTAGTATCAAACTGACGTTTTAGTTAGTATTAAACTAACGTTTTAGGGAGTATCAAACTGACATTTAGGAAGTATCGAACTGACGTTTTAGGGAGTATCAAACTGACATTTTAGGGAGTATCAAACTGACGTTTTAGGGAGTATCAACTGTCGTTTTAGGGAGTATCAAACTGACGTTTTAGGGAGTATCGAACTGACGTTTTAAGGAGTATCAACTGACGTTTAAGGGAGTATCAAACTGACGTTAAAGTTAGTATCAAACTGACGTTTAAGTTAGTATCAAACTGCCGTTTTAGTAAGTATTAAACTAACGTTTAAAGGAGTATCAAACTGACGTTTTAGGGACTATTAAATTGACGTTTTAGGGAGTATCGAACTGATGTGTTAAGGAGTATCAAACTGACGTTTAAGTTAGTATCAAACTGACGTTTTAGTTAAAGTTTCAAACTGACGTTAAAGGAGTATCAAACTGACATTGTAGGAAGTATCAACTGCCGTTTTAAGGAGTATCGAACTGACGTTTTAGGGAGTATCGAACTGACGTTTTAGGGAGTATCAAGCTAACGTTTTAAGGAGTTTTAAATTAAGGTTTTAGGGAGTATCAACTGCCGTTTTAGGGAGTATCGAACTGATGTGTCAGGGAGTATCAAACTGACGTTTAAGTTAGTATCAAACTGACGTTTTAGTTAGTATTAAACTAACGTTTCAGGGAGTATCAAACTGACATTTTAGGAAGTATCGAACTGACGTTTTAGGGAGTATCAACTGCCGTTTTAGGGAGTATCAAACTGACGTTAAAGTTGGTATCAAACTGACATTGTAGGAAGTATCAACTGACGTTTTAGGGAGTATCAACTGCCGTTTTAGGGAGTATCAACTGACGTTTAAGTTAGTATCAAACTGACGTTTTAGTTAGTATTAAACTAACGTTTTAGGGAGTATCAAACTGACATTTTAGGAAGTATCGAACTGACGTTTTAGGGAGTATCAAACTGACATTTTAGGGAGTATCAAACTGACGTTTTAGGGAGTATCAACTGTCGTTTTAGGGAGTATCAAACTGACGTTTTAGGGAGTATCGAACTGACGTTTAAAGGAGTATCAACTGACGTTTTAGGGAGTATCAAACTGACGTTAAAGTTAGTATCAAACTGACGTTTAAGTTAGTATCAAACTGACGTTTTAGTTAGTATTAAACTAACGTTTAAAGGAGTATCAAACTGACGTTTTAGGGAGTATTAAATTGACGTTTTAGGGAGTATCAAACTGACGCTTTAGTTAGTTTTAAATTAACCTTTTATGGAGTATCAACTGACGTTTTAGGGAGTATCGAACTGATGTGTTAAGGAGTATCAAACTGACGTTTTAGGGAGTATCAAACTGACGTTTTAGTTAGTATTAAACTAACGTTTAAAGGAGTATCAAACTGACGTTTTAGGGAGTATTAAATTGACGTTTTAGGGAGTATCGAACTGATGTGTTAAGGAGTATCAAACTGACGTTTAAGTTAGTATCAAACTGACGTTTTAGTTAAAGTTTCAAACTGACGTTAAAGGAGTATCAAACTGACATTGTAGGAAGTATCAACTGCCGTTTTAGGGAGTATCGAACTGACGTTTTAGGGAGTATCAAGCTAACGTTTTAAGGAGTATTAAATTAACGTTTTAGGGAGTATCAACTGCCGTTTTAGGGAGTATCGAACTGATGTGTCAGGGAGTATCAAACTGACGTTTAAGTTAGTATCAAACTGACGTTTTAGTTAGTATTAAACTAACGTTTTAGGGAGTATCAAACTGACATTTTAGGAAGTATCGAACTGACGTTTTAGGGAGTATCAACTGCCGTTTTAGGGAGTATCAAACTGACGTTAAAATTGGTATCAAACTGACATTGTAGGAAGTATCAACTGACGTTTTAGGGAGTATCAACTGCCGTTTTAGGGAGTATCAACTGACGTTTAAGTTAGTATCAAACTGACGTTTTAGTTAGTATTAAACTAACGTTTTAGGGAGTATCAAACTGACATTTTAGGAAGTATCGAACTGACGTTTTAGGGAGTATCAAACTGACGTTTTAGGGAGAATCGAACTAACATTTTAGGGAGTAT
The DNA here is from genome assembly GCF_902652985.1 of Pecten maximus. NCBI lineage: Eukaryota > Metazoa > Mollusca > Bivalvia > Pectinida > Pectinidae > Pecten > Pecten maximus. The sequence continues at coordinate 5,739,532 of NC_047015.1, read as the reverse complement.
CAAACTGACGTTTTAGGGAGTATCAAATTGACGTTTTAGGGAGTATCAAACTGACGTTTTAGGGAATGTCAAACTGGCGTTTTAGTTAGTATTAAACTAACGTTTTAAGGAGTATCAAACTGACGTTTTAGGGAGTTTTAAATTAACGTTTTAGGGAGTATCAACTGTTGTTTTATGGAGTATCTAACTGACGTTTTAAGGAGTATCAACTGACGTTTTAGGGAGTATCAAACTGACGTTAAAGTTAGTATCAAACTGACGTTTAAGTTAGTATCAAACTGACGTTTCAGTTAGTATTAAACTAACGTTTAAAGGAGTATCAAACTGACGTTTTAGGGAGTATCAAACTGACGTTTTAGGGAGTATCAACTGCCGTTTTAGGGAGTATCAACTGACGTTTAAGTTAGTATCAAACTGACGTTTTAGTTAGTATTAAACTAACGTTTTAGGGAGTATCAAACTGACATTTAGGAAGTATCGAACTGACGTTTTAGGGAGTATCAAACTGACATTTTAGGGAGTATCAAACTGACGTTTTAGGGAGTATCAACTGTCGTTTTAGGGAGTATCAAACTGACGTTTTAGGGAGTATCGAACTGACGTTTTAAGGAGTATCAACTGACGTTTAAGGGAGTATCAAACTGACGTTAAAGTTAGTATCAAACTGACGTTTAAGTTAGTATCAAACTGCCGTTTTAGTAAGTATTAAACTTACGTTTAAAGGAGTATCAAACTGACGTTTTAGGGACTATTAAATTGACGTTTTAGGGAGTATCGAACTGATGTGTTAAGGAGTATCAAACTGACGTTTAAGTTAGTATCAAACTGACGTTTTAGTTAAAGTTTCAAACTGACGTTAAAGGAGTATCAAACTGACATTGTAGGAAGTATCAACTGCCGTTTTAAGGAGTATCGAACTGACGTTTTAGGGAGTATCGAACTAACGTTTTAGGGAGTATCAAGCTAACGTTTTAAGGAGTTTTAAATTAACGTTTTAGGGAGTATCAACTGCCGTTTTAGGGAGTATCGAACTGATGTGTCAGGGAGTATCAAACTGACGTTTAAGTTAGTATCAAACTGACGTTTTAGTTAGTATTAAACTAACGTTTCAGGGAGTATCAAACTGACATTTTAGGAAGTATCGAACTGACGTTTTAGGGAGTATCAACTGCCGTTTTAGGGAGTATCAAACTGACGTTAAAGTTGGTATGAAACTGACATTGTAGGAAGTATCAACTGACGTTTTAGGGAGTATCAACTGCCGTTTTAGGGAGTATCAACTGACGTTTAAGTTAGTATCAAACTGACGTTTTAGTTAGTATTAAACTAACGTTTTAGGGAGTATCAAACTGACATTTTAGGAAGTATCGAACTGACGTTTTAGGGAGTATCAAACTGACATTTTAGGGAGTATCAAACTGACGTTTTAGGGAGTATCAACTGTCGTTTTAGGGAGTATCAAACTGACGTTTTAGGGAGTATCGAACTGACGTTTAAAGGAGTATCAACTGACGTTTTAGGGAGTATCAAACTGACGTTAAAGTTAGTATCAAACTGACGTTTAAGTTAGTATCAAACTGACGTTTTAGTTAGTATTAAACTAACGTTTAAAGGAGTATCAAACTGACGTTTTAGGGAGTATTAAATTGACGTTTTAGGGAGTATCAAACTGACGCTTTAGTTAGTTTTAAATTAACCTTTTATGGAGTATCAACTGACGTTTTAGGGAGTATCGAACTGATGTGTTAAGGAGTATCAAACTGACGTTTTAGGGAGTATCAAACTGACGTTTTAGTTAGTATTAAACTAACGTTTAAAGGAGTATCAAACTGACGTTTTAGGGAGTATTAAATTGACGTTTTAGGGAGTATCGAACTGATGTGTTAAGGAGTATCAAACTGACGTTTAAGTTAGTATCAAACTGACGTTTTAGTTAAAGTTTCAAACTGACGTTAAAGGAGTATCAAACTGACATTGTAGGAAGTATCAACTGCCGTTTTAGGGAGTATCGAACTGACGTTTTAGGGAGTATCAAGCTAACGTTTTAAGGAGTATTAAATTAACGTTTTAGGGAGTATCAACTGCCGTTTTAGGGAGTATCGAACTGATGTGTCAGGGAGTATCAAACTGACGTTTAAGTTAGTATCAAACTGACGTTTTAGTTAGTATTAAACTAACGTTTTAGGGAGTATCAAACTGACATTTTAGGAAGTATCGAACTGACGTTTTAGGGAGTATCAACTGCCGTTTTAGGGAGTATCAAACTGACGTTAAAGTTGGTATCAAACTGACATTGTAGGAAGTATCAACTGACGTTTTAGGGAGTATCAACTGCCGTTTTAGGGAGTATCAACTGACGTTTAAGTTAGTATCAAACTGACGTTTTAGTTAGTATTAAACTAACGTTTTAGGGAGTATCAAACTGACATTTTAGGAAGTATCGAACTGACGTTTTAGGGAGTATCAAACTGACATTTTAGGGAGTATCAAACTGACGTTTTAGGGAGTATCGAACTGACGTTTAAAGGAGTATCAACTGACGTTTTAGGGAGTATCAAACTGACGTTAAAGTTGGTATCAAACTGACGTTTAAGTTAGTATCAAACTGACGTTTTAGTTAGTATTAAACTAACGTTTAAAGGAGTATCAAACTGACGTTTTAGGGAGTATTAAATTGACGTTTTAGGGAGTATCAAACTGACGCTTTAGTTAGTTTTAAATTAACCTTTTATGGAGTATCAACTGACGTTTTAGGGAGTATCGAACTGATGTGTTAAGGAGTATCAAACTGACGTTTAAGTTAGTATCAAACTGACGTTTTAGTTAAAGTTTCAAACTGACATTGTAGAAAGTATCAACTGCCGTTTTAGGGAGTCTCAAACTGACGTTTAAGTTAGTATCAAACTGACGTTTTAGTTAGTATTAAACTAACGTTTTAGGGAGTATCAAACTGACATTTTAGGAAGTATCGAACTGACGTTTTAGGGAGTATCAACTGCCGTTTTAGGGAGTATCAAACTGACGTTAAAGTTGGTATCAAACTGACATTGTAGGAAGTATCAACTGACGTTTTAGGGAGTATCAACTGCCGTTTTAGGGAGTATCAACTGACGTTTAAGTTAGTATCAAACTGACGTTTTAGTTAAAGTTTCAAACTGACGTTAAAGGAGTATCAAACTGACATTGTAGGAAGTATCAACTGCCGTTTTAGGGAGTATCGAACTGACGTTTTAGGGAGTATCGAACTGACGTTTTAGGGAGTATCAAGCTAACGTTTTAAGGAGTATTAAATTAACGTTTTAGGGAGTATCAACTGCCGTTTTAGGGAGTATCGAACTGATGTGTCAGGGAGTATCAAACTGACGTTTAAGTTAGTATCAAACTGACGTTTTAGTTAGTATTAAACTAACGTTTTAGGGAGTATCAAGCTGACATTTTAGGAAGTATCGAACTGACGTTTTAGGGAGTATCAACTGCCGTTTTAGGGAGTATCAAACTGACGTTAAAGTTGGTATCAAACTGACATTGTAGGAAGTATCAACTGACGTTTTAGGGAGTATCAACTGCCGTTTTAGGGAGTATCAACTGACGTTTAAGTTAGTATCAAACTGACGTTTTAGTTAGTATTAAACTAACGTTTTAGGGAGTATCAAACTGACATTTTAGGAAGTATCAAACTGACGTTTTAGGGAGTATCAAACTGACATTTTAGGGAGTATCAAACTGACGTTTTAGGGAGTATCGAACTGACGTTTAAAGGAGTATCAACTGACGTTTTAGGGAGTATCAAACTGACGTTAAAGTTGGTATCAAACTGACGTTTAAGTTAGTATCAAACTGACGTTTTAGTTAGTATTAAACTAACGTTTAAAGGAGTATCAAACTGACGTTTTAGGGAGTATTAAATTGACGTTTTAGGGAGTATCAAACTGACGCTTTAGGGAGTATTAAATTGACGTTTTAGGGAGTATCAAACTGACGCTTTAGTTAGTTTTAAATTAACCTTTTATGGAGTATCAACTGACGTTTTAGGGAGTATCGAACTGATGTGTTAAGGAGTATCAAACTGACGTTTAAGTTAGTATCAAACTGACGTTTTAGTTAAAGTTTCAAACTGACGTTAAAGGAGTTTCAAACTGACATTGTAGAAAGTATCAACTGCCGTTTTAGGGAGTCTCAAACTGACGTTTTAGGGAGTATCAAGCTAACGTTTTAAGGAGTATTAAATTAACGTTTTAGGGAGTATCAACTGCCGTTTTAGGGAGTATCGAACTGATGTGTCAGGGAGTATCAAACTGACGTTTAAGTTAGTATCAAACTGACGTTTTAGTTAGTATTAAACTAACGTTTTAGGGAGTATCAAACTGACATTTTAGGAAGTATCGAACTGACGTTTTAGGGAGTATCAACTGCCGTTTTAGGGAGTATCAAACTGACGTTAAAGTTGGTATCAAACTGACATTGTAGGAAGTATCAACTGACGTTTTAGGGAGTATCAACTGCCGTTTTAGGGAGTATCAACTGACGTTTAAGTTAGTATCAAACTGACGTTTTAGTTAGTATTAAACTAACGTTTTAGGGAGTATCAACTGACGTTTAAGTTAGTATCAAACTGACGTTTTAGTTAGTATTAAACTAACGTTTTAGGGAGTATCAACTGCCGTTTTAGGGAGTATCGAACTGATGTGTCAGGGAGTATCAAACTGACGTTTAAGTTAGTATCAAACTGACGTTTTAGTTAGTATTAAACTAACGTTTTAGGGAGTATCAAACTGACATTTTAGGAAGTATCGAACTGACGTTTTAGGGAGTATCAACTGCCGTTTTAGGGAGTATCAAACTGACGTTAAAGTTGGTATGAAACTGACATTGTAGGAAGTATCAACTGACGTTTTAGGGAGTATCAACTGCCGTTTTAGGGAGTATCAACTGACGTTTAAGTTAGTATCAAACTGACGTTTTAGTTAGTATTAAACTAACGTTTTAGGGAGTATCAAACTGACATTTTAGGAAGTATCGAACTGACGTTTTAGGGAGTATCAAACTGACATTTTAGGGAGTATCAAACTGACGTTTTAGGGAGTATCAACTGTCGTTTTAGGGAGTATCAAACTGACGTTTTAGGGAGTATCGAACTGACGTTTAAAGGAGTATCAACTGACGTTTTAGGGAGTATCAAACTGACGTTAAAGTTAGTATCAAACTGACGTTTAAGTTAGTATCAAACTGACGTTTTAGTTAGTATTAAACTAACGTTTAAAGGAGTATCAAACTGACGTTTTAGGGAGTATTAAATTGACGTTTTAGGGAGTATCAAACTGACGCTTTAGTTAGTTTTAAATTAACCTTTTATGGAGTATCAACTGACGTTTTAGGGAGTATCGAACTGATGTGTTAAGGAGTATCAAACTGACGTTTAAGTTAGTATCAAACTGACGTTTTCGTTAGTATTAAACTAACGTTTAAAGGAGTATCAAACTGACGTTTTAGGGAGTATTAAATTGACGTTTTAGGGAGTATCGAACTGATGTGTTAAGGAGTATCAAACTGACGTTTAAGTTAGTATCAAACTGACGTTTTAGTTAAAGTTTCAAACTGACGTTAAAGGAGTATCAAACTGACATTGTAGGAAGTATCAACTGCCGTTTTAGGGAGTATCGAACTGACGTTTTAGGGAGTATCGAACTGACGTTTTAGGGAGTATCAAGCTAACGTTTTAAGGAGTATTAAATTAACGTTTTAGGGAGTATCGACTGCCGTTTTAGGGAGTATCAAACTGACGTTTTAGGGAGTATCGAACTGACGTTTAAAGGAGTATCAACTGACGTTTTAGGGAGTATCAAACTGACGTTAAAGTTGGTATCAAACTGACGTTTAAGTTAGTATCAAACTGACGTTTTAGTTAGTATTAAACTAACGTTTAAAGGAGTATCAAACTGACGTTTTAGGGAGTATTAAATTGACGTTTTAGGGAGTATCAAACTGACGCTTTAGTTAGTTTTAAATTAACCTTTTATGGAGTATCAACTGACGTTTTAGGGAGTATCGAACTGATGTGTTAAGGAGTATCAAACTGACGTTTAAGTTAGTATCAAACTGACGTTTTAGTTAAAGTTTCAAACTGACGTTAAAGGAGTTTCAAACTGACATTGTAGAAAGTATCAACTGCCGTTTTAGGGAGTCTCAAACTGACGTTTTAGGGAGTATCAAGCTAACGTTTTAAGGAGTATTAAATTAACGTTTTAGGGAGTATCAACTGCCGTTTTAGGGAGTATCGAACTGATGTGTCAGGGAGTATCAAACTGACGTTTAAGTTAGTATCACACTGACGTTTTAGTTAGTATTAAACTAACGTTTTAGGGAGTATCAAACTGACATTTTAGGAAGTATCGAACTGACGTTTTAGGGAGTATCAACTGCCGTTTTAGGGAGTATCAAACTGACGTTAAAGTTGGTATCAAACTGACATTGTAGGAAGTATCAACTGACGTTTTAGGGAGTATCAACTGCCGTTTTAGGGAGTATCAACTGACGTTTAAGTTAGTATCAAACTGACGTTTTAGTTAGTATTAAACTAACGTTTTAGGGAGTATCAAACTGACATTTTAGGAAGTATCGAACTGACGTTTTAGGGAGTATCAAACTGACATTTTAGGGAGTATCAAACTGACGTTTTAGGGAGTATCGAACTGACGTTTAAAGGAGTATCAACTGACGTTTTAGGGAGTATCAAACTGACGTTAAAGTTGGTATCAAACTGACGTTTAAGTTAGTATCAAACTGACGTTTTAGTTAGTATTAAACTAACGTTTAAAGGAGTATCAAACTGACGTTTTAGGGAGTATTAAATTGACGTTTTAGGGAGTATCGAACTGACGCTTTAGTTAGTTTTAAATTAACCTTTTATGGAGTATCAACTGACGTTTTAGGGAGTATCGAACTGATGTGTTAAGGAGTATCAAACTGACGTTTAAGTTAGTATCAAACTGACGTTTTAGTTAAAGTTTCAAACTGACGTTAAAGGAGTTTCAAACTGACATTGTAGGAAGTATCAACTGCCGTTTTAGGGAGTATCAACTGACGTTTAAGTTAGTATCAAACTGACGTTTTAGTTAGTATTAAACTAACGTTTTAGGGAGTATCAAACTGACATTTTAGGAAGTATCGAACTGACGTTTTAGGGAGTATCAAACTGACATTTTAGGGAGTATCAAACTGACGTTTTAGGGAGTATCGAACTGACGTTGAAAGGAGTATCAACTGACGTTTTAGGGAGTATCAAACTGACGTTAAAGTTGGTATCAAACTGACGTTTAAGTTAGTATCAAACTGACGTCTTAGTTAGTATTAAACTAACGTTTAAAGGAGTATCAAACTGACGTTTTAGGGAGTATTAAATTGACGTTTTAGGGAGTATCAAACTGACGCTTTAGTTAGTTTTAAATTAACCTTTTATGGAGTATCAACTGACGTTTTAGGGAGTATCGAACTGATGTGTTAAGGAGTATCAAACTGACGTTTAAGTTAGTTTCAAACTGACGTTAAAGGAGTTTCAAACTGACATTGTAGAAAGTATCAACTGCCGTTTTAGGGAGTCTCAAACTGACGTTTTAGGGAGTATCAAGCTAACGTTTTAAGGAGTATTAAATTAACGTTTTAGGGAGTATCAACTGCCGTTTTAGGGAGTATCGAACTGATGTGTCAGGGAGTATCAAACTGACGTTTAAGTTAGTATCAAACTGACGTTTTAGTTAGTATTAAACTAACGTTTTAGGGAGTATCAAACTGACATTTTAGGAAGTATCGAACTGACGTTTTAGGGAGTATCAACTGCCGTTTTAGGGAGTATCAAACTGACGTTAAAGTTGGTATCAAACTGACATTGTAGGAAGTATCAACTGACGTTTTAGGGAGTATCAACTGCCGTTTTAGGGAGTATCAACTGACGTTTAAGTTAGTATCAAACTGACGTTTTAGTTAGTATTAAACTAACGTTTTAGGGAGTATCAAACTGACATTTTAGGAAGTATCGAACTGACGTTTTAGGGAGTATCAAACTGACATTTTAGGGAGTATCAAACTGACGTTTTAGGGAGTATCGAACTGACGTTTAAAGGAGTATCAACTGACGTTTTAGGGAGTATCAAACTGACGTTAAAGTTGGTATCAAACTGACGTTTTAGAGAGTATCAAACTGACGTTTTAGAGAGTATCAAACTGACGTTTTAGTTAGTATTAAACTAACGTTTAAAGGAGTATCAAACTGACGTTTTAGGGAGTATTAAATTGACGTTTTAGGGAGTATCAAACTGACGCTTTAGTTAGTTTTAAATTAACCTTTTATGGAGTATCAACTGACGTTTTAGGGAGTATCGAACTGATGTGTTAAGGAGTATCAAACTGACGTTTAAGTTAGTATCAAACTGACGTTTTAGTTAAAGTTTCAAACTGACGTTAAAGGAGTTTCAAACTGACATTGTAGGAAGTATCAACTGCCGTTTTAGGGAGTCTCAAACTGACGTTTTAGGGAGTATCAAACTGACGTTTTAGGGAGTATCAAACTAACGTTTTAAGGAGTATTAAATTAACGTTTTAGGGAGTATCAACTGCCGTTTTAGGGAGTATCGAACTGATGTGTCAGGGAGTATCAAACTGACGTTTAAGTTAGTATCAAACTGACGTTTTAGTTAGTATTAAACTAACGTTTTAGGGAGTATCAAACTGACATTTTAGGAAGTATCGAACTGACGTTTTAGGGAGTATCAACTGCCGTTTTAGGGAGTATCAAACTGACGTTAAAGTTGGTATCAAACTGACATTGTAGGAAGTATCAACTGACGTTTTAGGGAGTATCAACTGACGTTTGTTAGTATCAAACTGACGTTTTAGTTAGTATTAAACTAACGTTTAAAGGAGTATCAAACTGACGTTTTAGGGAGTATCGAACTGACGTTTTAGGGAGTATCAAACTGACATTTTAGGGATTATCAAACTAACGTTAAAGTTAGTATCAAACTGACGTTTAAGTTAGTATCAAACTGACGTTTTAGGGAGTATTAAACTAACGTTTAAAGGAGTATCAAACTGACGTTTTAGGGAGTATCAAACTGACGTTTTAGGGAGTATCAACTGCCGTTTTAGGGAGTATCAACTGACGTTTAAGTTAGTATCAAACTGACGTTTTAGTTAGTATTAAACTAACGTTTTAGGGAGTATCAAACTGACATTTTAGGAAGTATCGAACTGACGTTTTAGGGAATATCAAACTGACGTTTTAGGGATTATCAAACTAACGTTTTAGGGAGTATCAAACTGACGTTTTAAGGTGTATCTAACTGACGTTTTAGGGAGTATCAAACTGACGTTTTAAGGAGTATCAAACTGACGTTTTAAGGAGTATCAAACTGACGTTTTAGGGATAACTTGGTATCTTTATCTTGGTTCTTTATTGATATGGTTTAAAACTTTACTGTAACAATCAATTCTGATTGCGTTTTGAGAATTAAAGTTTGTTATCACAATTTCTTAAAAAAAGTTCTAGAGGGATATTTGTCAAACTTCATGGTCTTTAAATGTACTATTTCAATTAAGATTTTTAGTCAGAAAAAAAGGCATACATGCAGCCATCTCGAATTTTCCTAAATGAGCTTTGTTATCGCTTTTTCTTGAAAAACACTGAAGGGATATTTCTCTAATTTGATATGTAGGTTCCCCTTGGTCCCTAGTAACATTTGGAAATCAATCGGAAATCCTACTGATCATATCAGATATCAAATTAATAAGAAAAAAGGAAAAAAGAAGGGGGAAATAGAGAGCAGATCAGTCTGACATCGAACCAATAAAGACCATTCAATAGTGGGCGCCATGATCCCTTTCGGATCGCTTGTTTTCGGCTTTCAGATATACGCAAGCATATATAATATCGTAATTTGAATGGTATACAGTGTATGTGTGTGCATGTTAGTGCACTTGGACATGCTAAATGTAGAATTAGACCCATCAGAAGAAGGTTCAAGTTGTGCTCAGATTACATCAGATACATTATCTCACGTTAGAGTTCATCCGGCCGTTTTATCAGGAAAAATTACCAATACATGTAACGGTTCATCATGAAAGAGACCTTCAGAATACGAAAGTTTGGCACGCTTATAGTAAAACTCTGGCTCCCGGGTAATACAACTGTTAAAGACCCCATATATTATCAGGAGACAAAAGATCAACAATTAAGATATATGTGTGTATAGTCTATCTTTAGAATAAGGATGAGGTCGATTAATAAGTAAACTCTACATTCTTTTCTGCCATACTGTTTCCCTTCTTTATGTCTTCCTTTCTATGTATGATGATTTCGGAATTTGATTTTGTGTAATGTCAGCACGTTAGTAAGGGATTCGGTACACATTTAGACTCATTGATACCCAGTGTTTATTTCATATACTTTCAGTACCCAGGGATGATATATCAATTGTTTATTTCATATACTTTCAGTACCTGGGGATTAGATAGCCTTTGTTTAATTTACATACTTTCAGTACCTATTGATGATATCCTCAATGTTTATTTTATATACTTTCAGTACCTGGAGATGAGATATCTATTGTTTATTTATATACTTTCAGTACCTGGGGACGAGATATCCATTGTTTATTATATATACTTTCAGTAACTGGAGATGAGATATCCATTGTTTATTTTATATACTTTCAGTATCTGGGGATGAGATATCCATTGTTTATTTATATACTTTCAGTACCTGGAGATGAGATATCCATTGTTTATTTATATACTTTCAGTACCTGGAGATGAGATATCCATTGTTTATTATATATACTTTCAGTAACTGGAGATGGGATATCCATTGTTTATTATATATACTTTCAGTAACTGGAGATGAGATATCCATTGTTTATTTATATACTTTCAGTACCTGGAGATGAGATATCCATTGTTTATTATATATACTTTCAGTAACTGGAGATGAGATATCCATTGTTTATTATATATACTTTCAGTACCTGGAGATGATATATCCATTGTTTATTTATATACTTTCAGTACCTGGAGATGAGGTATCCATTGTTTATTTTATATACTTTCAGTACCTGGAGATGAGATATCCATTGTTTATTTTATATACTTTCAGTACCTGGATATGATATCCATTGTTTATTTATATACTTTCAGTACCTGGAGATGAGATATCCATTGTTTATTATATATACTTTCAGTACCTGGAGATGAGATATCCATTGTTTATTTATATACTTTCAGTACCTGGAGATGAGATATCCAATGTTTATTATATATACTTTCAGTACCTGGAAATGATATCCATTGTTTATTTTATATATTTTCAGTACCTGGAGATGAGATATCCATTGTTTATTTTATATACTTTCAGTACCTGGAGATGAGATATCCATTGTTTATTTTATATACTTTCAGTACCTGAAAATGATATCCATTGTTTATTTTATATACTTTCAGTACCTGGAAATGATATCCATTGTTTATTTTATATACTTTCAGTACCTGGAGATGAGATATCCATTGTTTATTTTATATACTTTCAGTACCTGGAGATGAGATATCCATTGTTTATTTTATATACTTTCAGTACCTGGAGATGAGATATCCATTGTTTATTTTATATACTTTCAGTACCTGGAGATGAGATATCCATTGTTTATTTATATAGTTTCAGTACCTGGAGATGAGATATCCATTGTTTATTTTATATACTTTCAGTACCTGGAGATGATATCCATTGTTTATTTATATACTTTCAGTACCTGGAGATGATATATCCTTTGTTTATTTTATATACTTTCAGTACCTGGAGATGAGATATCCATTGTTATTTTATATACTTTCAGTACCTGGAGATGATATCTATTGTTTATTTTATATACTTTCAGTACCTGGAGATGAGATATCCATTGTTATTTTATATACTTTTAGTACCTGGAGATGATATCTATTGTTTATTTTCTATACTTTCAGTACCTGGAGATGAGATATCCATTGTTTATTTATATACTTTCAGTACCTGGGGATGAGATATCCATTGTTATTTTATATACTTTCAGTACCTGGGGATGAGATATCCATTGTTATTTTATATACTTTCAGTACCTGGAGATGATATATCCATTGTTATTTTATATACTTTCAGTACCTGGGGATGAGATATCCATTGTTTATTTATATACTTTCAGTACCTGGAGATGATATCCATTGTTATTTTATATACTTTCAGTACCTGGGGATGAGATATCCATTGTTTATTTTATATACTTTCAGTACCTGGGGATGATATATCTATTGTTTATTTATATACTTTCAGTACCTGGAGATGATATCCATTGTTTATTTTATATACTTTCAGTACCTGGGGATGAGATATCCATTGTTTATTTTATATACTTTCAGTACCTGGAGATGAGATATCCATTGTTTATTTTATATACTTTCAGTACCTGGAGATGATATATCAATTGTTTATTTATATACTTTCAGTACCTGGAGATGAGATATCCATTGTGTATTTTATATACTTTCAGTACCTGGAGATGAGATATCCATTGTTTATTTTATATACTTTCAGTACCTGGAGATGTGATATCCAATGTTTATTATATATACTTTCAGTACCTGGAAATGAGATTTGGTAGACCTACACGATCACTCATATCCATTGTTTACGTCATTCAGATGGTGAGTTTTTTTTTACATCTAGGTTTTTACATGTTTATATTTTTACGTGATTCCAGACCTGTATCTTTTGATTTAGATCCAGTTCGCTGGATGATTTAGTTCGGTAATAGTTTTAATAGTATAAAAGTATAAGATTCGCCTGATATATGATGACTTCCGAACTTTTCGGGGCTACGTCCCGATCGACGTAGCGTAGAATACGTTCGGCCATTACCGCAGGCTCCAAAAGAGGGGATCGGTCAGACTTTTCGAGCCTGTGATTATGGTCAGTTTCAGGATATCAATAAAACGTAGTCTATATCAGTATGTTTACATTTATATCATATATCTATAGTCCCATGACATTCCTTTGTATTGTCAGGTGTGTATAACAATAGGTCACTCACAATACAATGTATAATCCATTACATATGTATACTGATATCGAATGTTACACAATAAAACACGTATCACACCGTATCACACTATACAATACCTCACACATCAAATAATTGCAGGATGGTGTCCTCACACCTAACAATACTTTGTACCAGTATAACACTCAACACAGATTACAATCATATAATGATATTATATACAGTATTACACTTAACACACAATACAATCATACAATGATATTATATACAGTATTACACTCAACACAATACAATCATACAATGATATTATATACAGTATTACACTCAACACACAATACAATCATACAATGATATTATATACAGTATAACACTCAACACACAATACAATACTACAATGGTATTATATACAGTATTACACTCAAACACAATACAACGATATTATATACAGTATTACACTCAAACACAATACAATACTACAATGATATTATATACAGTATTACACTCAACACACAATACAATCATATAATGATGTTATATACAGTATTACACTCAACACACAATACAATCATACAATGATATTATATACAGTATTACACTCAACACACAATACAATCATACAACGATATTATATACAGTATTACACTCAACACAATACAATCATACTATGATATTATATACAGTATTACACTCAACACACAATACAATACTACAATGATGTTATATACAGTATTACACTCAACACACAATACAATACTACAATGATATTATATACAATATTACATTCAACACACAATACAATCATACAATGATATTATATACAGTATTACACTCAACACAATACAATCATACAATGATATTATATACAGTATTACACTCAAACACACAATACAATCATACAATGATATTATATACAGTATTACACTCAACACAATACAATCATACAATATTATATACAGTATTACACTCAACACACAATACAATCATACAATGATATTATATACAGTATAACACTCAACACACAATACAATCATGCAATGATATTATATACAGTATAACACTCAACACACAATACAATCATACAATGATATTATATACAGTATTACACTCAACACACAATACAATCATACAATGATATTATATACAGTATTACACTCAACACAAAATACAATCATACAATGATATTATATACAGTATTACACTCAACACACAATACAATCATACAATGATATTATATACAGTATTACACTCCACACACATTACAATCATACAATGATATTATATACAGTATTACACTCAAACACACAACATAATCATACAATGATATTATATACAGTATTACACTCAACACATTACAATCATACAATAATATTATATACAGTATTACACTCAAACACACAATACAATCATACAATGATATTTTATACAGTATTACACTCAAACACAATACAATCATACAATGATATTATATACAGTATTACACTCAACACACAATACAATCATACAATGATATTATATACAGTATTACACTCAAACACACAATACAATCATACAATGATATTATATACAGTATTACACTCAACACACAATACAATCATACAATGATATTATATACAGTATTACACTCAACACAATACAATCATACAATGATATTATATACAGTATTACACTCAACACACAATACAATCATACAATGATATTATATACAGTATAACACTCAACACACAATACAATCATGCAATGATATTATATACAGTATAACACTCAACACACAATACAATCATACAATGATATTATATACAGTATTACACTCAACACACAATACAATCATACAATGATATTATATACAGTATTACACTCAACACAAAATACAATCATACAATATTATATACAGTATTACACTCAACACACAATACAATCATACAATGATGTTACATACAGTATTACACTCAACACACAATACAATCATACAATGATGTTATATACAGTATTACACTCAACACACAATACAATCATACAATGATATTATATACAGTATTACACTCAACACACAATACAATCATACAATGATGTTACATACAGTATTACACTCAACACACAATACAATCATACAATGATATTATATACAGTATTACACTCAACACACAATACAATCATACAATTATATTATATACAGTATTACACTCAGCACACAATACAATCATACAATGATATTATATACAGTATTACACTCAACACACAATACAATCATACAATGATATTATATACAGTATTACACTCAACACACATTACAATCATACAATGATTTTATATACAGTATTACACTTAAACACAATACAATACTACAATGATATTATTTACAGTATTACACTCAACATACAATACAATCATACAATGATATTATATACAGTATTACACTTAAACACAATACAATCATACAATTATATTATATACAGTATTACACTCAGCACACAATACAATCATGCAATGATATTATATACAGTATTACACTCAACACACAATACAATCATACAATGTTATATACAGTATTACACTCAACACACAATACAATCATACAATGATATTATATACAGTATTACACTCAACACACAATACAATACTACAATGATGTTATATACAGTATTACACTCAACACACAATACAATACTACAATGATATTATATACAATATTACATTCAACACACAATACAATCATACAATGATATTATATACAGTATTACACTCAACACAATACAATCATACAATGATATTATATACAGTATTACACTCAAACACACAATACAATCATACAATGATATTATATACAGTATTACACTCAACACAATACAATCATACAATATTATATACAGTATTACACTCAACACACAATACAATCATACAATGATATTATATACAGTATAACACTCAACACACAATACAATCATGCAATGATATTATATACAGTATAACACTCAACACACAATACAATCATACAATGATATTATATACAGTATTACACTCAACACACAATACAATCATACAATGATATTATATACAGTATTACACTCAACACACAATACAATCATACAATGATATTATATACAGTATTACACTCAACACACAATACAATCATACAATGATATTATATACAGTATTACACTCCACACACATTACAATCATACAATGATATTATATACAGTATTACACTCAAACACACAACATAATCATACAATGATATTATATACAGTATTACACTCAACACATTACAATCATACAATAATATTATATACAGTATTACACTCAAACACACAATACAATCATACAATGATATTTTATACAGTATTACACTCAAACACAATACAATCATACAATGATATTATATACAGTATTACACTCAACACACAATACAATCATACAATGATATTATATACAGTATTACACTCAAACACACAATACAATCATACAATGATATTATATACAGTATTACACTCAACACACAATACAATCATACAATGATATTATATACAGTATTACACTCAACACAATACAATCATACAATGATATTATATACAGTATTACACTCAACACACAATACAATCATACAATGTTATTATATACAGTATAACACTCAACACACAATACAATCATGCAATGATATTATATACAGTATAACACTCAACACACAATACAATCATACAATGATATTATATACAGTATTACACTCAACACACAATACAATCATACAATGATATTATATACAGTATTACACTCAACACAAAATACAATCATACAATATTATATACAGTATTACACTCAACACACAATACAATCATACAATGATGTTACATACAGTATTACACTCAACACACAATACAATCATACAATGATGTTATATACAGTATTACACTCAACACACAATACAATCATACAATGATATTATATACAGTATTACACTCAACACACAATACAATCATACAATGATGTTACATACAGTATTACACTCAACACACAATACAATCATACAATGATATTATATACAGTATTACACTCAACACACAATACAATCATACAATTATATTATATACAGTATTACACTCAGCACACAATACAATCATACAATGATATTATATACAGTATTACACTCAACACACAATACAATCATACAATGATATTATATACAGTATTACACTCAACACACATTACAATCATACAATGATTTTATATACAGTATTACACTTAAACACAATACAATACTACAATGATATTATTTACAGTATTACACTCAACATACAATACAATCATACAATGATATTATATACAGTATTACACTTAAACACAATACAATCATACAATTATATTATATACAGTATTACACTCAGCACACAATACAATCATGCAATGATATTATATACAGTATTACACTCAACACACAATACAATCATACAATGTTATATACAGTATTACACTCAACACACAATACAATCATACAATGATATTATATACAGTATTACACTCAACATACAATAAAATCATACGATGGTATTATATACAGTATTACACTCAACATACAATACAATCATACTATGATATTATATACAGTATTACACTCAACACATTACAATCATACAATGATATTATATACAGTATTACACTCAACACACAATACAATCATACAATGATATTATATACAGTATTACACTCAACCCATTACAATCATACAATGATATTAAATATAGTATTACACTCAACACAATACTATCATACAATGATATTATATACAGTATTACACTCAACACACAATACAATCATACAATGATATTATATACAGTGTTATACTCAACATACAATACAATGATATTATATACAGTATTACACTCAACACACAATACAATCATACAATGATATTATATACAGTATTACACTCAACACACAATACAATCATACAATGATATTATATACAGTATTACACTATACACAATACAATCATACAATGATATTATATACAGTATAACACTCAACACACAATACAATACTACAATGATATTATATACAGTATTACACAACACAATCCAAGCATACAATGATATATACAGTATTACGCTCAACACACATTACAATCATACAATGATATTATATATAGTATTACACTCAACACATTACAATCATACAATGATATTATATACAGTATTACACTCAACACACAATGCAATGATATTATATACAGTATTACACTCAACACAATCCAAGCATACAATGATATTATATACAGTATTACACTCAACACACAATACAATCATACAATTATATTATATACAGTATTACACTCAGCACACAATACAATCATACAATGATATTATATACAGTATTACACTCAACACACAATACAATCATACAATGATATTATATACAGTATTACACTCAACACACATTACAATCATACAGTGATTTTATATACAGTATTACACTTAAACACAATACAATACTACAATGATATTATTTACAGTATTACACTCAACATACAATACAATCATACAATGATATTATATACAGTATTACACTTAAACACAATACAATCATACAATTATATTATATACAGTATTACACTCAGCACACAATACAATCATGCAATGATATTATATACAGTATTACACTCAACACACAATACAATCATACAATGTTATATACAGTATTACACTCAACACACAATACAATCATACAATGATATTATATACAGTATTACACTCAACATACAATAAAATCATACGATGGTATTATATACAGTATTACACTCAACATACAATACAATCATACAATGATATTATATACAGTATTACACTCAACACATTACAATCATACAATGATATTATATACAGTATTACACTCAACACACAATACAATCATACAATGATATTATATACAGTATTACACTCAACCCATTACAATCATACAATGATATTATATATAGTATTACACTCAACACAATACTATCATACAATGATATTATATACAGTATTACACTCAACACACAATACAATCATACAATGATATTATATACAGTGTTATACTCAACATACAATACAATGATATTATATACAGTATTACACTCAACACACAATACAATCATACAATGATATTATATACAGTATTACACTCAACACACAATACAATCATACAATGATATTATATACAGTATTACACTATACACAATACAATCATACAATGATATTATATACAGTATAACACTCAACACACAATACAATACTACAATGATATTATATACAGTATTACACAACACAATCCAAGCATACAATGATATATACAGTATTACGCTCAACACACATTACAATCATACAATGATATTATATATAGTATTACACTCAACACATTACAATCATACAATGATATTATATACAGTATTACACTCAACACACAATGCAATGATATTATATACAGTATTACACTCAACACAATCCAAGCATACAATGATATTATATACAGTATTACACTCAACACACAATACAATCATACAATGATATTATATACAGTATTACACTCAACACACAATACAATCATACAATGATATTATATACAGTATTACAATCAACACACAACACAATCATACAATGATATTATATACAGTATTACTCAATATACAATACAATGATATTATATACAGTATTACACTCAAACGCACAATACAATACTACAATGATATTATATACAGTATTACACTCAACACACAATAGAATCATACAATGATATTATATGCAGTATTACACTCAACACACAATACAATCATACAATGATATTATATACATTATTACACTCAACATACAATACAATCATACAATGATATTATATACAGTATTACACTCAACATACAATACAATCATACAATGATATTATATACAGTATTACACTCAACACACAATACAATCGTACAATGATATTATATACAGTATTACACTCAAACACACAGTACAACCATACAATGATATTATATACAGTATTACACTCAACACACAATACAATCATACAATGATATTATATACATTATTACACTCAACATACAATGCAATTATATAATAATGTTATATACAGTATTACACTCAACATACAGTACAACCATACAATGATATTTTATACAGTATTACATTCAGCACACAATACAATCATACAATGATGTTATATACAGTATTACACTCAACACACAATACAATTATATAATGATATTATATACAGTATTACACTCAACACAATACTATCATACAATGATATTATATACAGTATTACACTCAACACACAATACAATCATACAATGATATTATATACAGTATTATACTCAACATACAATACAATGATATTATATACAGTATTACACTCAACACACAATACAATCATACAATGATATCATATACAGTATTACACTCAACACACAATACAATCATACAATGATATTATATACAGTATTACACTACACACAATACAATCATACAATGATATTATATACAGTATAACACTCAACACACAATACAATACTACAATGATATTATATACAATATTACACTCAACACACAATACAATCATACAATGATATTATATACAGTATTACACAACACAATCCAAGCATACAATGATATTATATACAGTATTACATACAACACACAATACAATCATACAATGATGTTATATACAGTATTACACTCAACACACAATACAACCATACAATGATATTATATACAGTATAACACTCAACACACAATACAATCATACAATGATATTATATACAGTATAACACTCAACACACAATACAATCATACAATGATATTATATACAGTATTACACTCAACACACAATACAACCATACAATGATATTATATACAGTATAACACTCAACACACAATACAATCATACAATGATATTATATACAGTATTACACTCAACACACAATACAACCATACAATGATATTATATACAGTATTACACTCAACATACAATACAATACTACAATGATATTATATACAGTATAACACTCAACATACAATACAATACTACAATGATATTATATACAGTATTACACTCAACATACAATACAACCATACAATGATATTATATACAGTATTACACTCAACACACAATACAATCATACAATGATAGTACATACAGTATTACACTCAACACACAATACAACCATACAATGATATTATATACAGTATTACACTCAACACACAATAGAAGCATACAATGATATTATATACAGTATTACACTCAACACACAATACAACCATACAATGATATTATATACAGTATTACACTCAACACACAATGCAGTCATACAATGATATTATATACAGTATAACACTCCATATACAATACAATACTACAATGTTGTTATATACAGTATTACACTAAACACATTACAATCATACAATGATATTATATACAGTATTACACCCAACGCACAATATAATCATACAATGTTATTATATACAGTATTACACTCAACACAATACAACATACAATGATGTTATATACAGTATAACACCCATTACTACATCGATAACATGCCACGACTTAACTGGCAGTATACACATGTTAAAGTGTACCCGGAACAAAAAACGATATTCAAATATGATATTCTATGTAACTACCAAAGAAGAAACGAGGTCAACGGCTTTGGGTTTCAGATGTGTTTTCGAGAAAAATCGAAATTACTCTAAAACTAAAGTCGCTATGAAAGTCGGACTTTCAGCATTTTTAGTTTCATCCTAAATCACATTTTTTAAGCTCAACATAGCAAATCGTTCCTGGTACACTTTAATGATAAAATATCACATAACACACGTATGCCTGGTATAACCAGATGACACATTTTGTATTGATGATATTCGTGTATTACTTTAGTAGCTTTTCAAGTAATTGTACTAACAAAGCTAAAATTGATATGTTTTTTTCAAATTTCATACCAAAAGAACCCTGTCGTTTTATGGACATGTGACATGTTTGTTTTACGTTTAAAGACAACAGCATCACGTACCTTTCTTGTCTGTATCCCCAGGTGCTGTACATGTCCATCGTTCTGTATGCCCCGTCACTCGCCATGAATGCTGGTAATGTATGCTGAAATGACTTAAAATGTATTGTGTAGAATTTACCATATGAACATGTTTTAAAGAGTTGCATTTCTGTTATTCTAGAAAAACATCAAATCGATATCACCACAGTCGAGTGCTTCTTATCTTACATTAATTTTCTTAAATATTGCAGCATCTGGATTGGGTTATAAACTGTACTGTAGTCAAAACTAGGGTATAGTTGTGTATTGTGATACAAACTGTACTGTAGTCAAAACTAGGGTATAGTTGTGTATTGGGATATATACTGTACTGTAGTCAAAACTAGGGTATAGTTGTGTATTGTGATACAAACTGTACTGTAGTCAAAACTAGGGTATAGTTGTGTATTGTGATACAAACTGTACTGTAGTCAAAACTAGGGTATAGTTGTGTATTGTGATTCATTGATCTACATATAAGGTGAATTTTAACTTTCATTTTTGAGAAATAAATTCGTATCTGTTCTTTCCTTTCTGACTTGGTATCGGAGGTTTACTTTTATGAATGAAATCCTTAACGTGAGGGTTTTATCAAATGCATCTCAGCCATTTTTGTGTCAAAGAAAAAGAACGTTCCTTCTTTGGCGAATATTTTTAGTATAAATAACCAATCATATTGATGTATTGTGACCGGTTCTATGTTGTGTGGATCTGTCTGGTCATGGTTAATAACCAATCATATTGATGTGTTGTGACCGGCCAATTGTTGTTGTGTGCTGTTCGGCATTTACGAGGGTTGATTGATATGTTGTGAGCCTCGTATTAAAGGAGGTACCCAAGGATGTCCTTTTAAGTCCTACTATTCTCTGACCTTATAGGGCCGTGTACCCAAGGACTTGTCTCATTTGGTTAGTTTATATCGATGAGGTAGCACTCTAAAGTAAACAGGACAAGCAGCTTTTGCAAAATGGACAAAATCGGTTAGGGTTAGGGTAAAGAGTCTGGCATTGCCATGGCTGTCATTCACGATTGTGGCTTTAAATTGATTGGGCATCCGCCTTATTCACATGATCTCGCTTCATCAGACTTTCATCTATTTCCAAAACTGAAAACATTTATTTCAGGCACCCTAACCCTAACCCTAACATGCAGTGGATGACTTTCTGACCAGTCAAGTAAAGGCCTTCTTAAAAAGTGGCATTGAAGCCCAGTGTATAGATACTGAAGGGAATTATGTTGAAAAATAATATGTCCGGCAAAATTCAAATCCTCTAATACGAGGCTCACAACTTATCAATCAGCCCTCATATAACCATCCTATTGATGTGTTGTAACTGGTCATATGTAATAACCAATCCTATTGAAGTGTTGTAATTGGTCCTATGTAATAACCAATCCTATTGAAGTGTTGTAACCGGTCCTATGTAATAACCAATCCTATTGAAGTGTTGTAACTGGTCCTATGTAATAACCAATCCTTTTGAAGTGTTGTAACTGGTCCTATGTAATAACCAATCCTTTTGAAGTGTTGTAACTGGTCCTATGTAATAACCAATCCTATTGAAGTGTTGTAACTGGTCCTATGTAATAACCAATCATATTGATGTGTTGTAACTGGTCCTATGTAATAACCAATCCTATTGAAGTGTTGTAACTGGTCCTATGTAATAACCAATCCTATTGATGTGTTGTGACCGGTCCTATGTAATAACCAATCCTATTGAAGTGTTGTAATTGGTCCTATGTAATAACCAATCCTATTGAAGTGTTGTAACCGGTCCTATGTAATAACCAATCCTATTGAAGTGTTGTAACTGGTCCTATGTAATAACCAATCCTATTGAAGTGTTGTAACTGGTCCTATGTAATAACCAATCCTATTGATGTGTTGTAACCGGTCCTATGTAATAACCAATCCTATTGAAGTGTTGTGACCGGTCCTATGTAATAACCAATCCTATTGATGTGTTGTAACTGGTCCTATGTAATAACCAATCCTATTTGATGTGTAGTAACCGGTCCTATGTAATAACCAATCCTATTGATGTGTTATAACTGGTCCTATGTAATAACCAATCCTATTAAAGTGTTGTAACTGGTCCTATGTAATAACCAATCCTATTGAAGTGTTGTAACCGGTCCTATGTAATAACCAATCCTATTGATGTGTTGTAACTGGTCCTATGTAATAACCAATCCTATTGATGTGTTGTAACTGGTCCTATGTAATAACCAATCCTATTGATGTGTTGTGACCGGTCCTATGTAATAACCAATCCTATTGATGTGTTGTAACTGGTCCTATGTAATAACCAATCCTATTTGATGTGTAGTAACCGGTCCTATGTAATAACCAATCCTATTGATGTGTTATAACTGGTCCTATGTAATAACCAATCCTATTGAAGTGTTGTAACTGGTCCTATGTAATAACCAATCATATTGATGTGTTGTAACTGGTCCTATGTAATAACCAATCCTATTGAAGTGTTGTGACCGGTCCTATGTAATAACCAATCATATTGATGTCTTATAACCGGACCCATGGTGTTTGGATCTGTCTGGTCAGTATTAACTACCTATTTTTCTGTAGTGACTGGATTCACCTTGTGGGGTTCCGTTTGGGCGGTCGGACTTGTCTGTATCTTCTACACAACAATCGTAAGTATCCTAACACCTTTTTTATCCATACAGTATACATCACTATTGCGAGCACGCTATGGCGGCTGGCCAGGCTGGAATTCCTTTTATAATTTCAATATAATGACATTCCAATTTAGGTTTACTGTTATCTAGGTGCCCAAATTGAAGGTCGATATTGTTTAAACCAAGGTTTGTAAGACGGAGGCCCGTGTTCAAGATCTATATTGTATCATAAAATAAATTTTCATATATTATGTCGATAAACAAATGTACATATTTTACATCACTCGGGCCTTATTGCCTTATAGATGTTCATAGTGCATGAATGCGCTACCAGTTTAAGGTCGGTATAGTTGTCCCAGGGGAGTATGAAGGTCCCGGGGAGTATGAAGGCGCTACCAGTTTAAGGTCGGTATAGTTGTCCAGGGAGTATGAAGGTCCATGGGAGTATGAAGGTCCCGGGGAGTATGAAGGTCCAGGGGAGTATGACGGTCCATGGGAGTATGAAGGTCCATGGGAGTATGAAGGTCCAGGGAGTATGAAGGCGCTACCAGTTTAAGGTCGGTGTAGTTGTCCCAGGGGAGTATGAAGGTCCATGGGAGTATGAAGGCGCTACCAGTTTAAGGTCGGTATAGTTGTCCAGGGAGTATGAAGGTCCATGGGAGTATGAAGGTCCATGGGAGTATGAAGGCGCTACCAGTTTAAGGTCGGTGTAGTTGTCCCAGGGGAGTATGAAGGTCCATGGGAGTATGAAGGCGCTACCAGTTTAAGGTCGGTGTAGTTGTCCAGGGGAGTATGAAGGTCCATGGGAGTATGAAGGTCCATGGGAGTATGAAGGCGCTACCAGTTTAAGGTCGGTATAGTTGTTCCAGGGTTTATGAAGACGATCCCAGATAAATGCCATTATTGTAGCCCAAGACGTATGGAAGCAGTCCCAGTTAAAGGTCAGTATAACTATCCCAAGGTGATCCCAGTTAAAATTGGTTAAGTGGTTCCGAGGTGTATAAAGGCGGTCCCTGTGAAATGTCAGTATAGTTGCCCCAGAATTATAAAGGAACTAGTTTTGTTCATCAGGGTGATATGAAGGTGGTTCCAGGTAAAAGTCGGTATTGTTCATCAGGGTGATATGAAGGTGGTTCCAGGTAAAAGTCAGTATTGTTCATCAGGGTGATATGAAGGTGGTTCCAGGTAAAAGCTAGTATTGTTTTATCAGGGTGATATGAAGGTGGTTCCAGGTAAAAGTCGGTATTGTTTTATCAGGGTGATATGAAGATGGTTCCAGGTAAAAGTCGGTATTGTTTTATCAGGGTGATATGAAGATGGTTCCAGGTAAAAGTCAGTATTGTTTTATCAGGGTGATATGAAGGTGGTTCCAGGTAAAAGTCGGTATTGTTTTATCAGGGTGATATGAAGGTGGTTCCAGGTAAAATGTCGGTATTGTTTTATCAGGGTGATATGAAGGTGGTTCAAGGTAAAAGTTGGTATTGTTTTATCAGGGTATTATGAAGGTGGTTCCAGGTAAAAGTCGGTATTGTTTTATCAGGGTGATATGAAGGTAATCGGTTCGGGATATGAGGTGGTTCAAAAGTCGGTATTGTTTTATCAGGGTGATATGAAGGTGGTTCCAGGTAAATGTCGGTATTGTTTTATCAGGGTGATATGAAGGTGGTTCAAGGTAAAAGTTGGTATTGTTTTATCAGGGTATTATGAAGGTGGTTCCAGGTAAAAGTCGGTATTGTTTATCAGGGTGATATGAAGATGGTTCCAGGTAAAAGTCGGTATTGTTTTATCAGGGTGATATGAAGGTGGTTCAAGGTAAAAGTCGGTATTGTTTTATCAGGATGATAATTAAATATATTATAAAGGTTGTATGTAGGCGGTTCGTGTTAACGTCAGTTGTTTTGTATCCAGGGCGGTATGAAGGCAGTGTTATGGACCGATACGTTCCAGGTTGGAGTGATGCTGGCAGGTTTGTGTACCATCCTAATACAGGGTTCGATAGAGGTCGGAGGATTCTCCAAAGCATGGCAATTATCCGTGGACAGCGGAAGAGTCCTGTTTGATGAGTAAGTATTTTTGAAATCACACCGGTAATGAATGGACGGTTTCACCAGTTAACTATATACGATCTAGAAAGGGTACCGGAAATGAATGAACGGTTTCACCAATTAACTATATTCGATCTAGAAATGGTACCGGTAATGAATGGACGGTTTCACCAGTTAACTATATTCAATCTAGAATTGGTACCGGTAATGAATGAATTCAGAATCAAATACTCTTTATAGATGGAAAGGTCTCAAGATGCTTTACACCACCACGGAAGTATCGCATATCGATAAGACTGTGTGGTATAAAGTGTACCACCATTCAAATAACTTCATAGTTACCAAAGTCAATATGGTGTTTAGAAATGTCCGTTGGGTTTTGTATGGTAGAAAGTGTACAACCATTCACATAACTACAGAGTTACCAAAGACAAAGTGGTGATTGGAGATGTCCTTTTTTGTATGGTGGAAAGTGTACCACCATTCAAATAATTACAGAGTTACCAAAGACAATGTGGTGGTTGGAGGTGTCCGTTAGGTTTTGTGTAGTGAACAAACTACTTTATTATCATTTCCTCATATTAATGTACTTTCGTATTTTTTTCCAGCTTTAACCCTGACCCTATAGTCCGGCACAGTGTCTGGTCGTGTGTGTTCGGAGGCGCTATAACGTGGTTGGCTGTGTATGGTGCGAATCAGGCCCAGATACAGAGAGCTATCACTTGTCCTACACTGCGGAAGGCACAGATGTTAGTATTTTCTCGTTCATTCTAGTCGCTTGACCTAGATTACACTTACTGCTGTGAGTATACTTTATATATGAACTTCGTTCACATTTGCTCTTTATTTAAGATCTATGTCAGCTTATTAACATTTGGTCTGCACCACAGTTGTAAATGTCAGTGAGAAATGAGCCCGGAGCAATGACTGTGACGTCATTGTACTCATTAGAATATTTTCGTTATTCATATTTTCGTCGACCGATGTAAATGTTTCTTATTACTGAAGCTGTTCTTGGTCTGACAAATAGAAACGGCATACCAAAATGGCTGCGTCCATGTGTCGGCAAGGTCTTTTAGCGGACATCTTGCCAAACAAACCAAAGATCATATAAAACGACGTCACTGATTGGTCATAGCTCTGTTTAGGTCATTTGAGCGAAGCTCAGTGACTTTTCCAATCCGGTTTCGTAGGTCGTCGTGCGTCGTCCGTCATCCATTGTTAATTAACATTTACATATTTCCGACTTCTCAAAAATTCTTAAACTATTTGACTATAGTTTATATAGAAAACTGGAGTATTTAAGGATAATTTATAATTTGCATTTGGTTAGTGCTAACTTTTCTCAATAACATACATGTATAATCAGACAATGCGTCACGGTAAAGACCTTGCTATGAGGGTCAAATTAGGTCAAAAATAAAGATCATTTTTTTCGTCGCGTACAAAAGAACGTGATCCTCTGAAACAGAATGTGTTTGATCATCCGATGAAAAATGAAAGAGATATGACACTTTGAAAAAATCAAACAAAATCACCAAAAATTGCACATAGGCTTGATGATTGTCACATCGATAGCATGTATGGCTGGCTACAAATGTAATGCTTCTCTTTAACCTTGAGCTCTATTCAAGGTCTTTTAAAATAGTTAATTTCTGATACTTTATGAGGAACCTGTTCTAATGAAAGTGTATGCAACGTTTCAAGATTTATTTTTTGATATATATATTGGTGTAGGTTACAGGGTTTATTTACTGATATATATTGGTGTATGTTACAGGTTTATTTATTGATATATATTGGTGTATGTTACAGGTTTATTTATTGATATATATTGGTGTAGGTTACAGGTTTATTTACTGATATATATTGGTGTATGTTACAGGTTAATTTACTGATATATATTGGTGTAGGTTACAGGGTTAATTTACTGATATATATTGGTGTATGTTACAGGGTGTATTTACTGATATATATTGGTGTAGGTTACAGGTTTATTTACTGATATATATTGGTGTATGTTACAGGTTAATTTACTGATATATATTGGTGTAGGTTACAGGGTTAATTTACTGATATATATTGGTGTATGTTACAGGGTGTATTTACTGATATATATTGGTGTATGTTACAGGGTTTATTTACTGATATATATTGGTGTATTTTACAGGGTTTATTTACTGATATATATTGGTGTAGGTTACAGGGTTAATTTACTGATATATATTGGTGTATGTTACAGGGTTTATTTACTGATATATATTGGTGTAGGTTACAGGGTTTATTTACTGATATATATTGGTATATAATACAGGATTTATTTACTGATATATATTGGTGTATGTTACAGGGTGTATTTACTGATATATATTGGTGTATGTTACAGGGTTAATTTACTGATATATATATTGGTATATGTTACAGGGTTTATTTATTGATGTATATTGGTGTATGTTACAGGGTTAATTTACTGATATATATTGGTGTAGGTTACAGGGTTAATTTACTGATATATATTGGTGTAGGTTACAGGGTTAATTTACTGATATATATTGGTGTAGGTTACAGGGTTTATTTACCGATATATATTGGTGTATGTTACAGGGTTAATTTACTGATATATATATTGGTGTATGTTACAGGGTTAATTTACTGATATATATTGGTGTATGTTACAGGGTTTATTTACTTATATATATTGGTGTATGTTACAGGGTTAATTTACTGATATATATTGGTGTAGGTTACAGGGTTTATTTACTGATATACATTTTGTATATTGGTGTATGTTACAGGGTGTATTTACTGATATATATTGGTGTACGTTACAGGGTTTATTTACTGATATATATTGGTGTAGGTTACAGGGTTAATTTACTGATATATATATTGGTGTATGTTACAGGGTGTATTTACTGATATATATTGGTGTATGTTACAGGGTTAATTTACTGATATATATATTGGTGTATGTTACAGGGTTAATTTACTGATATATATATTGGTGTATGTTACAGGGTTAATTTACTGATATATATTGGTGTATGTTACAGGGTTAATTTACTGATATATATATTGGTGTATGTTACAGGGTTAATTTACTGATATATATTGGTGTATGTTACAGGGTTAATTTACTGATATATATATTGGTGTATGTTACAGGGTGTATTTACTGATATATATTGGTGTATGTTACAGGGTTAATTTACTGATATATATATTGGTGTATGTTACAGGGTTAATTTACTGATATATATTGGTGTATGTTACAGGGTTAATTACTGATATATATTGGTGTAGGTTACAGGGTTAATTTACTGATATATATATTGGTGTATGTTACAGGGTGTATTTACTGATATATATTGGTGTATGTTACAGGGTTAATTTACTGATATATATATTGGTGTATGTTACAGGGTTAATTTACTGATATATATTGGTGTATGTTACAGGGTTAATTTACTGATATATATATTGGTGTAGGTTACAGGGTTAATTTACTGATATATATATTGGTGTATGTTACAGGGTTAATTTACTGATATATATTGGTGTATGTTACAGGGTTAATTTACTGATATATATATTGGTGTACGTTACAGGGTTTATTTACTGATATATATTGGTGTAGGTTACAGGGTTAATTTACTGATATATACTGGTATATAATACAGGGTTAATTTACTGATATATATTGGTGTATGTTACAGGGTTAATTTACTGATATATATTGGTGTAGGTTACAGGGTTAATTTACTGATATATATATTGGTGTATGTTACAGGGTGTATTTACTGATATATATTGGTGTATGTTACAGGGTTAATTTACTGATATATATATTGGTGTATGTTACAGGGTTAATTTACTGATATATATTGGTGTATGTTACAGGGTTAATTTACTGATATATATATTGGTGTAGGTTACAGGGTTAATTTACTGATATATATATTGGTGTATGTTACAG
The DNA here is from genome assembly GCF_902652985.1 of Pecten maximus. Lineage (NCBI taxonomy): Eukaryota > Metazoa > Mollusca > Bivalvia > Pectinida > Pectinidae > Pecten > Pecten maximus. The sequence goes on along the minus strand of NC_047015.1, from coordinate 5,708,740 downwards.
GGTTAATTTACTGATATATATTGGTGTATGTTACAGGGTTAATTTACTGATATATATATTGGTGTACGTTACAGGGTTTATTTACTGATATATATTGGTGTAGGTTACAGGGTTAATTTACTGATATATACTGGTATATAATACAGGGTTAATTTACTGATATATATTGGTGTACGTTACAGGGTTTATTTACTGATATATATTGGTGTAGGTTACAGGGTTAATTTACTGATATATACTGGTATATAATACAGGGTTTATTTACTGATATATATTGGTATATAATACAGGATTTATTTACTGATCTATATTGGTGTATGTTACAGGGTTTATTTACTGATATATATTGGTGTAGGTTACAGGTTTATTTACTGATATATATTGTTGTATGTTACAGGTTAATTTACTGATATATATTGGTGTAGGTTACAGGGTTAATTTACTGATATATATTGGTGTATGTTACAGGGTGTATTTACTGATATATATTGGTGTATGTTACAGGGTTTATTTACTGATATATATTGGTGTATGTTACAGGGTTTATTTACTGATATATATTGGTGTAGGTTACAGGGTTTATTTACTGATATATATTGGTATATAATACAGGATTTATTTACTGATATATATTGGTGTAGGTTACAGGGTTTATTTACTGATATATATTGGTGTAAGTTACAGGTTTATTTACTGATATATATTGGTGTATGTTACAGGTTAATTTACTGATATATATTGGTGTAGGTTACAGGGTTAATTTACTGATATATATATTGATGTATGTTACAGGGTTAATTTACTGATATATATTGGTGTATGTTATAGGGTTTATTTACTGATATATATTGGTGTATGTTACAGGGTTTATTTATTGATATATATTGGTGTATGTTACAGGGTTTATTTATTGATGTATATTGGTGAAGGTTACAGGGTTTATTTACTGATATATATTGGTATATAATACAGGATTTATTTACTGATATATATTGGTGTAGGTTACATGTTTTACTTACTGATATATATTGGTGTATGTTACAGGGTTTATTTACTGATATATATTGGTGTAGGTTACAGGGTTTATTTACTGATATATATTGGTGTAGGTTACAGGGTTAATTTACTGATATATATTGGTGTATGTTACAGGGTTAATTTACTGATATATATTGGTGTATGTTACAGGGTGTATTTACTGATATATATTGGTGTAGGTTACAGGGTTTATTTACTGATATGTATTGGTGTATGTTACAGGGTTTATTTACTGATATATATTGGTATATAATACAGGATTTATTTACTGATATATATTGGTGTATGTTACAGGGTTAATTTACTGATATATATTGGTGTATGTTACAGGGTTTATTTACTGATATATATTGGTGTAGGTTACAGGGTTTATTACTGATATATATTGGTGTATGTTACAGGTTTATTTACTGATATATATTGGTCTTTGTTACAGGGTTAATTTACTGATATATATTGGTGTACGTTACAGGGTTTATTTATTGATGTATATTGGTGAAGGTTACAGGGTTAATGTATTGATATATATTGGTGTAGGTTACAGGTTTATTTACTGATATATATTGGTGTACGTTACAGGGTTTATTTATTGATATATATTGGTGTATGTTACAGGGTGTATTTACCGATATATATTGGTGTATGTTACAGGGTTAATTTACTGATATATATTGGTGTATGTTACAGGGTTAATTTACTGATATATATTGGTGTATGTTACAGGGTGTATTTACTGATATATATTGGTGTATGTTACAGGGTTTATTTACTGATATATATTGGTGTATTTTACAGGGTTAATTTACTGATATATATTGGTGTAGGTTACAGGGTTAATTTACTGATATATATTGGTGTATGTTACAGGGTTAATTTACTGATATATATTGGTGTATGTTACAGGGTGTATTTACTGATATATATTGGTGTATGTTACAGGGTTAATTTACTGATATATATATTGGTGTATGTTACAGGGTTTATTTATTGATGTATATTGGTGTATGTTACAGGTTAATTTACTGATATATATTGGTGTAGGTTACAGGGTTAATTTACTGATATATATTGGTGTAGGTTACAGGGTTAATTTACTGATATATATTGGTGTAGGTTACAGGGTTATTTACCGATATATATTGGTGTATGTTACAGGGTTATTTACTGATATATATATTGGTGTATGTTACAGGGTTAATTTACTGATATATATTGGTGTAGGCTACAGGGTTTATTTACTTATATATATTGGTGTATGTTACAGGTTTATTTACTGATATATATTGGTGTAGGTTACAGGGTTTATTTACTGATATATATTGGTGTACGTTACAGGGTTTATTTACTGATATATATTGGTGTAGGTTACAGGGTTAATTTACTGATATATACTGGTATATAATACAGGGTTTATTTACTGATATATATTGGTATATAATACAGGATTTATTTACTGATATATATTGGTGTATGTTACGGGGTTTATTTACTGATATGTATTGGTGTATGTTACAGGTTTATTTACTGATATATATTGGTGTATGTTACAGGGTTTATTTACTGAAATATATTGGTGTAGGTTACAGGGTTAATTTACTGATATATATTGGTGTAGGTTACAGGTTGTATTTACTGATATATATTGGTGTAGGTTACAGGTTGTATTTACCGATATGTATTGTTGTATGTTACAGGGTGTATTTACCGATATATATTGGTGTATGTTACAGGGTGTATTTACTGATATATATTGGTGTATGTTACAGGGTTTATTTACTGATATATATTGGTGTATGTTACAGGGTTTATTTACTGAAATATATTGGTGTATGTTACAGGGTTTATTTATTGATATATATTGGTGTAGGTTACAGGGTTTATTTACTGATATATATTGGTGTATGTTACAGGGTTATTTACTGATATATATTGGTGTAGGTTACAGGTTTATTTACTGATATATATTGGTGTAGATTACAGGGTTAATTTACTGATATATATTGGTGTATGTTACCGGGTGTATTTACTGATGTATATTGGTGTATGTTACAGGGTGTATTTACTGATATATATTGGTGTAGGTTACAGGGTTTATTTACTTATATATATTGGTGTATGTTACAGGGTTAATTTACTGATATATATTGGTGTATGTTACAGGGTTAATTTACTGATATATATTGGTGTAGGTTACAGGTGTATTTACTGATATATATTGGTGTATGTTACAGGTTTATTTACTGATATATATTGGTGTATGTTACAGGGTTAATTTTTATTAAATATTTTGGGTGTTTTACGGGGTGTATTTACTATATTGGGATATAATCGGGGTTTTATTTCTATATATTTTGGGTGTATGTTACGGTTTTTTTTTTATATATTTGGGTGTTGTTCCGGGTTTTTTTCTGAATATTTTTTGTGGTTACAGGGTTTTTTTTTTATATATTGTGTTGTTCATGTTTTTTCCATTTTGTTTGTACGTTATACTGGAGATAATTATTGGTGTAGGTTACAGTTATTATACTATCAATATGGTGTTCAGGTTTATTTGGGGTCAAATTAGGTAAGTATTTCTTTGTACTAAAAGGATACGGGTATTTGATATAATGTGTAGGTTTCTACATATCCTGAAAATGACAGAGTATTTTGAATACTTTGGTAAATAAATTTATTTACTGATAACATTTGTAGGTACCGTTTCAACGAAAAGTGTAGTCAGGTTTACTGATATTATGATTGTTACATATTCGATATATGTTAGTAGGGTTGGGTAATTACTGATATATCATCGGTGTAGGTTACGGGTTTATTTACTGATATATATTGGTATATAATACCGGATTTATTTACTTGATATATATTGGTGTAGGTTACATGTTTTACTTACTGATATATATTGGTGTATGTTACACTGGTTAATTTCCTGATATATATTGGTGTACGTACCAGGGTTTATTGAGTGATTGTATATTGGTGAAGGTTACAGGGTACTGTATTGCTATAAATTGGTGTAGGTACAGGTTTATTTACTGAATATTATTGGTGTACGTTACAGGGTTTATTTATTGATATAATGGGTGTATGTAACAGGGTTGTTATTTACCGATATATTTTGTGTAGGTTTACAGGGTAATTTACTGATATATATATTGGTGGTATGTTACAGGGTTATTTACTGATATATATTGGTGTAGGTTACAGGGTTTATTTACTGATATATATTGGTGTATGTTACAGGGTGTATTACTGATATATATTGGTGTAGGTTACAGGGTTATTTACTGATATATATTGGTGTATGTTACAGGGTGTATTTACTGATATATATTGGTATATAATACAGGGTTTATTTACTGATATATATTGGTGTATGTTACAGGGTTTATTTATTGATATATATTGGTGTATGTTACAGGGTTTATTTACTGATATATATTGGTGTATGTTACAGGGTTTATTTACTGATATATATATTGGTGTAGGTTACAGGTTTATTTACTGATATATATTGGTCTTTGTTACAGGTTTATTTACCGATATATATTGGTGTATGTTACAGGGTTTATTTACTGATATATATTGGTGTATGTTACAGGGTTTATTTACTGATATATATTGGTGTATGTTACAGGGTTTATTTACTGATATATATTGGTGTATGTTACAGGGTTTATTTACTGATATATATTGGTGTATGTTACAGGGTTTATTTACTGATATATATTGGTGTATGTTACAGGGTTATTTACTGATATATATTGGTGTATGTTACAGGGTTTATTTACTGATATATATATTGGTATATAATACAGGGTTTATTTACTGATATATATTGGTGTATGTTAGAGGGTTAATTTACTGATATATATTGGTCTTTGTTACAGGTTTATTTACTGATATATATTGTTGTAGGTTACAGGGTTAATTTATTGATATATATTGGTCTTTGTTACAGGTTTATTTACCGATATATATTGGTGTATGTTACAGGTTTATTTATTGATATATATTGGTCTTTGTTACAGGGCCTACTGGTTTAACTTTCCCGGACTGTGTGTGATACTTTACCTATGTTGTTTTATTGGTACCGTCGCTTACGCATTCTACAGAACCTGTGATCCAAAGACGTTCGGGCTCATCAGCGCATCCGATCAGGTTTGTGTCGTCTTACTGCCTTTAAGGGGCGGTGTAAGACTTTATTTGACAACTGATGAATTCGAATCCTTTATGTGAATGGTTGTGTTCGTACATATAAACACGGCTGATTCGAATAGTTAACCCTGTCATTTCATGTTAATGCCTCTCTTATTATGCTTTGGTAACCGGACGTGTTTGGATTGAAATCTCCAATTTTTGATTCAATATTCCGTGTTATGTAACCAAACTCTGATGTCATGAGACGAATTATAAGTACACCTTGCTTTCTTTAGCGGATTGTGATACTTTAATCCTTTAATCCATCAAAATTTTATCTTTTTTTTTTTCAGTTGTTGCCACTTTTCGTCATGGATGTTCTTGGGAAGATGCCTGGCATTCCTGGAATATTTGTCTCCTGTATATTCAGTGGAGCACTGAGGTAGTAAATGCGTACATAGTCTGTTAGAAGCGATGTGTTCATTACGTGCATTATATCAAAATCAGTAGAAGTTTTGTTATTTTTAAACCTATTTATGATACATTATTACATTATAGTTGTATCGTAATTTATCATTTTTATCTTGAAAATCTCTGAAAGCTTTAGCTATTAACACTAAATCATGAAGGCTTATGTAAGTGAGGTGACAAATCTACATCCAAGAATCTCCGATTCTCCGAATCTTAATCATATTCCTAATGATAAGTAAGATGATTTCAGTCTCCGAATCATAATCATATTCCTAATGATAAGTATGATGATTTCAGTCTCCGAATCATAATCATATTCCTAATGATATATATGATGATTTCAGTCTCCGAATCATAATCATATTCCTAATGATAAGTATGATGATTTCAGTCTCCGAATCATAATCATATTCCTAATGATAAGTATGATGATTTCAGTCTCCGAATCGTAATCATATTCCTAATGATAAGTATGATGATTTCAGTCTCCGAATCATAATCATATTCCTAATGATAAGTATGATGATTTATGAAGTTCGATGTTCGATGATATACCAACATTCTCTTTTCTTTTGTACAATATGAAATTAGATATTCGAAAATATGCCAACATTCCCTGTTCTTTTGTACAACATGAAGTTAGATGTTCGATGATATGCCAACATCCCCTATTCTTTGGTAAAATATGAAGTATTCGATGATGTGCCATGTTAATGTCACCGACCCATTTCTCATATTGAGAACATGATATTGACTAAGCTTGACATCGTATGTTTCGTCAATGAAACGCTTACTCTCCCGGAACACCTAGTCTCATTCTTGTTGTCCTATGTCAGTATATGCATTGTTTAAATTTTTCCTCTTTGTATTATTTTTCGAGTTAAAATGTCGGTATCATCGTCTTGTATTGACTATGTGATAATTCCTACCTTTAACTAATTCAGATTTTATCTCAATAGGTTAAAATATGTATTTTATTGATGGGGAATAAATATTTGTCCTGTAGTCATTGGAATGTTATATATTAATTTATTGTTGGCGAATTTTACAGTTCCAGGCTCATAGTGAGAAGCTGCCCCAGCTGAAGGTGGGAAGATTACTGTTAACTTATTTAACTGTTGCATACAAGTTTTAACTGTTCCGCTATCTGTTATAACAGCACACTATCGTCCGGTCTCAACTCCATAGCCGCTGTACTGCTAGAAGACGTAGTCAAGGTCTTTTGCGTGTCTGACATTAGCGAACAGAGGGCAACCAATGCATCCAAGCTCATCGGTAAGCCACCTTATAGTCACCTTAGTTTCCTGGGTCATGCTGATGGGGGAAATATCAAACCCAAAACAAGTACTTCTATCATAATTTATACGTAGTACTGGCTATCTTATATATAATAACTTTTGTTTTTAAAAGCTGCCATATTGTACAACGTTTGCTCACCAACATTGTAACTGTTCTATTAAATATGCTGTCTATCTCGTTTACTAAAATATTGGCCTTATATCACACAGCATTGGTAGCAGGATTTGTCTGTCTCGGCTTGACATACGTGGCTTCCATGCTTGGTGGAGTTCTACAGGTACATTGTGTTTAATATACCTATATCGATGACTGTTAAATAAACAACACCGTGTATGATATGGTAAAGGAAATATAAAGAATGAATCTCTTGATAAACTCAAATATAAATGACAAATTGGACATATTCATTTATTCAAACATATTTAAATGGAAACTTTTTATTTAGATACATGAATATTCTATACATGAATGTTTACGACTTGGAATACTTACTCGTACTTACAATAAACTATTTTAGAGACAAACAACACAGACTTTGTAATTAACTGGAATATGAAGGTCAGACATGGCCAAACAGAAAGAATTCACAGTTATTGCCTTTACACAACAACTTTATTAATTCTGTCCGTCAGCATGCCATGCACTTACTGATGATTTCATTACCCTGTTTTGAATTTTCCATTTCAAGCCCTGCGTGTTAAAATGTGATAAATTCAATATCGTTTTACCAATATCTGACTATTTGATAATAAGTTACTCACCATGCTCGATACGACTGTTGTAAACTATGAGAAACTATGACTTGCCAACATCACGACCTCGTTGTGAAATATTCCGTATCATCGTAAGAAGTCTGACGTATTTGATACTTTTTAATATATCTTTAGAATATGTCACAACTCTGGTTCTTCATTTGGGAACGTGATATTATCTAGAATGGCGGCTGACGCCGATGAAGTAAGATAAATTAACCACTCCAGAAAGTATGGTCTTATGAATCATTTCGAACTATACCATCGATTTTTAGTTCAAATCACTTCGTCATTGTCTTTATACCAAATCTGTCTTCCCTACAGGCTGCCCTTGCACTGTTCGGGATGCTTGGAGGACCTATACTTGGCGTTTTCACACTCGGGATCATTTTTCCGTGGGCAAATCAAAAGGTAGGAATAGAACAATTTATAAAACACTATTATGAACTAAAACATAAAAGCAATTTTCTGCATCATGTGATAAACCTTGCTTTATAGATACAACATTTTCATTCTGAATAGTTCATTACAATTGAACCTACTATCGTCTAGAGACGCTGTCTATAGAATCCTCTTCATCAGAACTACAAACAGTATACATCTTGTATATGTACATAAATGTCGTTAATAAACCAAATTCTAGTATTTAGCCTCCAAGACTATATAAAGACTAGTCATGCAATGGTAAAAAAACCCAAACCTCAACCTAATTCCAGAAACTATTCATGCATTTTCATCTGCTGTTATATAACAAAAATTACATATCGGAAATCGACTATTAACCAATTAAGGGAAATAGGAAATTTTTGGACTAAAACTTAAATGTCTGAAACAAATGTCAATTAAAATGGCGCAGACTACATATTTGAAAACTGTACAGCTTTAACATCCGGTACGGACGAGTTGTCAAAAAAGACTTATGATATCCTCCTCCTCCTCCTCCTCCTCCTCCTCCTCCTCGTCGTCATCATGGTCGTCGTCATCGCCATCGTCATCATCATCATCAAATGCTGTAGCATCAGACGAAGACAGTATGGTATGAATCTGAAGAAATGTTTTATTTGAAGATATTCTCGGGTAAAAAAAAATCCTCCTTACATATATTTACCATTTGCCTATTGCATGTTAACAGTATGTGTTGTACACACATATCATCATGTCTGGAGATTTGACAGCTGTAATACGTAACCGTGTATTAATCACTCATTTTCTCTATACTTAGGGACCTGCATGTTTTGTACTGAATTTGTCGGACATGCACGTTTAATAAACCTGAACATTACACACTACAATGGACTCCGTCTCCCTCCCTACAAACACACCACACCCACCAGAATTTACGGGTGACTACAAACCCTTATGATGTAAAAATCATATTTAATTTGATATTTCATTCGTCCCTTGTTAAAAATATTTCAATTTAGATATAACTATGACATCATACTAGTATATTCTAAAATAATTAATTATATTTCAAAAGAAATACATTTGCTTCGGGTTTTAAAATGTCACTTCTTCTGGGTGGCTGTTTTTCCCACACTGAATAGCTTAGACGGAGTATCACAACCGCTAACGACATGGAGTTGTTGACACGTTACGTTCCTAAGTTTGTGATCAACTTTAAAGATGCCCCATACTTGGCATTTGCCAGTGGAAGAAGAGTCAGACTGGTAAATGATGCGATATGCAGAGACATCAACGTCGTATAACAGCAACACTAAAAGTTCGTGTCTTCTCAAATCAAAATCGTGGACTTTGAAACTGTAGATAAAACTGCTGTTCGTCCAGTTAGGACATGCATGCATTGTCTTCTCAATAAACATATTGATGGAATTCTGCTTATTGTGGCTGTTAGCCGAGAACACATCTTTTTTGGACCGATATTGAGTGTTCTTATCGAAGCAGACGTTGATTCAAACTATTTCGCGGTGAATGGCATCCTTCGTGTCTTGACCAACAATGTGTGGCTATCGTAGACGACGACAGAATCTATGTTTAAACGTCGTATGTAGTCAATGTACCTCTGACATATATGACCAAACGTTTTATTATTTGGCCAGTGAATTCGATGTAGAGGAAAACTACCATCAATGAAACGACATAATTCACCTGTATGCGTATCAGATTCACTAGTCTACAAGATTCCATAATGCATCTAAAGGTGATGTTTTTTGCGCTGCTCTCATAAAGCCGTCGTCGCATATGTTGTTAACAGCAGCAATAAATCCCTAGAAAAGCAGTTGGAGATCAGCAGGTATGGGTTTCTTCATTGTCTCTAATTGAAGACATCTCGCCTTGTGTTACGGCTATTTGATTTCGTTTGAACGAGTATTCACTGATACGTTTGCATCAGTTGATTTCAATACAGCCATGCCTACTTATTTCGCCTTGACAACGTTGACCTTTATTGTCGGCTATGAGGCCTGTTACGATATTCCTTAGAGTTGGTTCTTCAAAGAAGGGATTCCTACTGACGATATACGACGCTGCATCTTTTGTGTCTCTATTCCTACGGGGTGTGCTTTTATATTTTTGTTGGACGCTTGACCTGTAGGCAACACCTAAGAAATAATGCATTGCAATGTTCATTTCAGAACAGTCCGTCATAGACAAAATCCGCTGAGCTCTCCGCGTCTAAGCCATTCCTCTTCCTCGTAATTGCACTAGTTGCCTGAATGCCTCTCATTGGCGCTTGTCCTATTGCTAAGTCTGAGGAATGCCATGCCCAGTAAACAGCACTTCTTCTGATAACATTGTATCCAGACTTCAAAAACTCAAATAGATTTTCTGTCTCCAGACGCTTCATTTTGTTGTAAGTAAATTCTAACTGCTTTAACATAAAAGTTATGTCCTGCTGCAGCGAGACGAGGGAGCATTTCTTGGATGACCTGTAAATGCAGATACCAGTTCTCTCAGCCTTAATGAATCTACAGAGAATGTCCACCATGTCGATGCATTGAAACCAAAGACATGATGTCCTGAAATTCGTTTGCGAAAGCCTGAACGTGTAAATATCGGATTGGATGTTATCCAACGCTGTACTTTCACACAACATCTCACAATCAATGAATCCAACAGTCTCGCTGTTTCACGTATATCAGTTTGGATAATCTCATGTGACAGTCTCTCGCCAGTCTCCTTTTCATCTGTTGATTCTGGTATCAGTATGTCGTATGCAGGATAACGGCAGTCAGCGCTGTATCTATCAGGAAATGTCCGCTGATAGCTCTTGCAATAGCATTTCCTGTCAACAATAGCACAGCTGTTGGTGCATAAGCGGTTGTTTTAACAGTTCAGAAAGTCCAGAACCTGTCATTAACTGACCATGCCTCCGACGAAGCTCATTTCGGTATGGAATCCCACTAACTTCAGAACCATTCCCTTAAGGGGACTGTTCGTTAGTTCACTTTGTATAATAGTCATCGCGTTCGAATACAGCTGGTGGTCAAATGTTAATATAGGTGTAAAGTTGTTTCTCATTTTCTCATTACATACAAAATAAAGCGTTTAAAAGATGTCGTATCACTGGATTAATGTCGATAATGGGAAGAAATAGTATCGATGATTAACCAGGATAGGTAGCGTCCATGACCTTATGCATTATTGAAGACCAACTAGGGCGCGAAAAGAGCAAAGGTCAAGATGACAATTAATCGAGTTTCCATGTCGCATCGTTCCTCGCTATATCCTGCAGAATTTCATATTTCAGTTGAGACAGACGGTTGTTCTGCTCTCTATACTACAATTTACAGTTATAGGGCCTTTGAGACTTTATACTACAATGTGAAGTTACTCGTCAGTGTATAAACGTTTATGAACAATTTCTCAATAGATTTTCTGAGTCAATCTAACGTTCACAGTTTCGTAGTGATGATAGTATGTCTCTGATACACCTAATGAAACCTTTGTAATAGTTTGTGAGTTTAACTCCACTCCACTTTAAGGAATAAACAGTCAATACACATTGACTGTATTTATATTTCATATTAAATATATATTTATATACAAGTATCCAATAGACATTCGACATTGTACTCTATGATAAAATAGCAATGTAGGAATCAGTACTTGTTAACATTCAGCTTTGTTCGTAAAACTGACACTTTTCTTGCAGGGTGCCCTAACCGCTGTATCCTCAGGTGTGATCTTCATGTTGTGGATCGGTGTTGGTTACCAGGTACATAAACCGCCCGTCGCCACTTTCTCGGTCACCAGTCTGATTGGCTGTAATTGGAACCTTACACGTGATCAGTCCGACACCAACTTCACACAGCCATTGGGAGATATTCTAAGTAATGCCACAGCCACGGAGTACTCTACATGGTACGATACTTTTGCTGTATGATACATATTAGCACAAGACAAGTGAGGAACACATTTAATATGGATTTATTGATATATCTAGTAATTAATGGATAGCGAATTTTCTGAACTCAGGATGACACAAAACGAGTTCGAATACAGAAATTAGAAAATCAAAAACGTCCACAGCAAAATGTCAAAATATAGACACCCTAATTGAATCAACATGGTATATTTTAAGTACTTTATCATTTTTTTTCTGTACCAATGTCAAGCTATGTTACCTGAAATTCATTCAATTGTTTCGCTCTTCAGGAATACATCCTTTTAATTGTGTCATTATGTGCCCATGTGTGAGATTTTAGTGACGATACAAGTTTTAATTGTGTCCTCGATATACCATTCTGAGATGTTCGTCACGATACAAGTTTAATTGTGTCCACGATGTACCCTTGTGAGATGTTCATGACGATACAAGTTTAATTGTGTCCACGATGTACCCTTGTGAGATGTTGGTGACGATACAAGTTTTAATTGTGTCCACGATGTACCCTTGTGAGATGTTCATGACGATACAAGTTTTAATTGTGTCCACGATGTACCTTTGTGAGATATTCGTGACGTTACAAGTTTTAATTGTGCCCATGATGTACCTTTGAGGTGTTCGTGACGATACAAGTTTTAATTGTGTCCATGATGTACCCTTGTTAGTTGTAGGTGACGATACAAGTTTTAATTGTGTCCACGGTGTACCTTTGTGAGATATTCGTGACGATACAAGTTTTAATTGTGTCCATGATGTACCCTTGTTAGTTTTAGGTGACGATACAAGTTTTAATTGTATCCACGATGTACCTTTGTGAGATATTCGTGACCATGTTTTAATTGTGTCCACGATGTACCTTTGTGAGATGTTCGTGACGAAACAAGTTTTAATTGTGTCCACGATGTACCCTTGAGTGAGATGTTCGTGACGATACAAGTTTTAATTGTGTCCACGATCTACCTTTGAGTTGTTCGTGACGATACAAGTTTTAATTGTGTCCACGATGTACCCTTGTGAGTTGTTGGTGACGATACAAGTTTTAATTGTGTTCACGATGTACCCTTGTGAGATATTCATGACGTTACAAGTTTTAATTGTGTCCACGGTATACCCTTGTGAGATATTCGTGACGTTACAAGTTTTAATTGTGTCCACGATGTACCCTTGTGAGATGTTGGTGACGATACAAGTTTTAATTGTGCCCATGATGTACCTTTGATGTGTTCGTGACGATACAAGTTTTAATTGTGTCCATGATGTACCCTTGTTAGTTGTAGGTGACGATACAAGTTTTAATTGTGTCCACGGTGTACCTTTGTGAGATATTCGTGACGATACAAGTTTTAATTGTGTCCATGATGTACCCTTGTTAGTTTTAGGTGACGATACAAGTTTTAATTGTGTCCACGGTGTACCTTTGTGAGATATTCGTGACGATACAAGTTTAATTGTGTCCACGATGTAACGTTGAGATGTTCGTCACGATACAAGTTTTAATTGTGTCCACGATGTACCTTTGTGAGATGTTCGTGACGAAACAAGTTTTAATTGTGTCCACGATGTACCATTGTGAATTGTTCGTGACGATACAGGTTTTAATGTCTCTTTTGTCCTTCTCCAGGGATCCGTTCGTCCGCCTGTACTCTCTATCCTACCTTTGGTACAGTGCCACAGCCATGTTGTATGTGATCAGTGTTGGTCTCATTGTCAGCTTCGCTACAGGTAAATACATCTTTTTCATTTTCCAATTGAAGATGAACTATAACAGTAGTAAATTTAAATAGCCAAAAACTGTGTAACTTCAATATCAACTACAATCTTTGGTCAAATTTGTATTGCGCTCTGTCTGATTGTCATCTGTTCTTTAACTCATACGGGTCCCTTTTCACTTTCACAGCAGTATACATTTAACTACATTTACGTATTAATACTCTAACTAAATGTCTATATTTTGTGACATTTGATACTGAAGCTACAACAACCATTCTATATTGAGTAACGTTTCTGTATATTATCATATGTATTGTAATGGCCTAATATTTCGTTATATAAATTGTATTTACATAATTTTATGTTATACGTATTGTAATGACATAATTTTATGTTATACGTATTGTAATGACCTAGTACTATGTTAGTTTATTGTATCGCTCTGTAACAGGATTATATATATGTACTGATGGGCGGTAAGGCTTAAAGTTCATAAAATTATGAAAATTATGAAAATTATGATCGTTACTGCAAGTTGTCTAACGTACTTGCAGTACTTGTAAGAAGTCATTTCAATAACCACAAGTAAATTATGATCACAGGTAAGTTTCTGTTATTATTATCGGTAAATCAGTGCGTATTTGTAATTGTTACAAGTAAAGATAGGTGTACATCAACTGTCTCCTTATCGCATTTGTTTTGGTTGCTAAATTGTACAATATCAATGCAGGGCATTATAAATTCTCTACTTAACTCGCGGGTATTATACAGATAAAAAGACGCAGTATAACGAGCCTAAATTTACATGTATTATATAACAGGTAAAATAGACGAAGTCAATTGAGCTTAAATTTATGTGTATTGTATAACAGGTAAAATGGACGCTAACTCAATCGAGCCTAAACTCATGTGTATTATATAATAGGCAAAACAGACGCCAAGTCACTCGACCCTAAGCTGATGTGTCCAATATTTGATGTCTTCCTGCCATTTCTACCTGAAAAAGTTCGCAAGCCTCTACGTTTTGGAGTGGACTATTCGAAGGTAAGTCACGCCTACGTCAACAGTACAGTTGCACGTGCAATGCTATATGAAATGATGTAAGATTAGTGTCCTTCTAAATCATAGTTGTTTACAAGTTACCCAATCAAGATTTGTGTCCATCATTATCATTAGGTTACCAGTTACCCAATCAAGATTTGTGTCCATCATTATCATTAGGCTACCAGTTACCCAATCAAGATTTGTGTCCATCATTATCATTAGGTTACAAGTTACCCAATCTAGATTTGTGTCCATTATTATCATTAGGTTACAAGTTACCCAATCAAGATTTGTGTCCATCATTATCATTAGGCTACCAGTTACCCAATCAAGATTTGTGTCCATCATTATCGTTAGGTTACAAGTTACCCAATCAAGATTAGTGTCCATCATTATCATTAGGTTACAAGTTACCCAATCAAGATTAGTGTCCATCATTATCATTAGGTTACAAGTTACCCAATCAAGATTTGTGTCCATCATTATCATTAGGTTACCAGTTACCCAATCAAGATTTGTGTCCATCATTATCACCAGATGATAAGATAACCCATTATCCGTAAATACGTTGTTGTATTGTAACACTCTTTGGTTATACAATTCTATATTTATAGATGAAGGAGCAAACCGAGGAAAGCGATCGTGACGAAATGGAGGTATTTGTTGATAAAAATGGCCAAGAGATGACAGACGTCAACGGGATACCTTCCTGACCACGCGGTCGATGATAGAAGAAGCAATTATACACTAGTTGATAAATACATTATTTTATAGAAGACAATTGCTCAAAAACGGAATCATTTTGTCAAACAGGAATATCTGTCTGTTTTGTTCATGTCTTTATGACCGTAATGCCTATACGAAGAGTTGTTGTATGTGTAGTTATTCAATCAGATGAAGGAGAAAATGTTCGTCATGGAATTTGCATTCATGTCTTATACTACTTATTGTTCAATACAATACAATCCACGTTTCTATTGGTAAAATACCGACTGAGTCACGGCCATATTTTATTGAAATCTAAACAGCAACTTTCGAGTATATTCCGAAGAATTTCTACTTCGTTTGTATAACGTTTGATAGGGTTGGTCAATCTCACTACCGATGCAATATATCATTCAGTTTGATATCCCTGGACAATCATAATATCGCAAAATTTTACCTACCAGTTATATGATTACCATACTACCATTAATATTACCCAGTAGCTTATAGGGTGTCTTTAATGAAGTTTTGCAAATTTAATCTCTTTTGATTTGATTTGATCGCATCTGTCCAAGAATAATCATCCCATTTATTTGCAAAATCTGATAATGGATTTTATTTAGCATTTTTGGAGGCGATGTCGTCAAATGTAAAAAGCCGACTGATAGCAGACGTCTTACATCATGGAGATTTATATATACCAGACTAGGTAACGATATGAACACTAACAGATCAGACATGATCACTGACATCCTGTTTTATATCAGACTAGGTAACGATATGAACACTAACAGATCAGACATGATCACTGACATCCTGTTTTATATCAGACTAGGTAACGATATGAACACTAACAGATCAGACATGATCACTGACATCCTGTTTTATATCAGACTACGTAACGATATGAACACTAACAGATCAGACATGATCACTGACATCCTGTTTTATATCAGACTAGGTAACGATATGAACACTAACAGATCAGACATGATCACTGACATCCTGTTTTATATCAGACTAGGTAACGATATGAACACTAACAGATCAGACATGATCACTGACATCCTGTTTTATATCAGACTAGGTAACGATATGAACACTAACAGATCAGACATGATCACTGACATCCTGTTTTATCGATATGTCAGGTACACTGGTATATTTCTTCGGTCATGCCTTTCCCATTGTCAGTGCCTTCCTCCGTGATATACACATCTTAAAGACGTTTGACGAAAAAGGTAGAGTAAATGGTTCTGCCAAGTAATTAATTAAGTTGGTATATGTTATACCTTTACAGGGACAATCTGGACGAGAAACAAAAATTGTTTCGTCTGGAAAGATTATGCCTCGGGGTTTTTTGGTTTATGTTGATATACAATTCGTCTATGTTAAAAAGAAATACTTAAGACTTAAACTTTAACAGTCCTGCAGATGTTCATAATGTCCTTGAAAGAGTCAATGCCCAACAGACAGTAAAATACCACAAACGTGTTCAAAAAAGAGCAACGCTGGACTCTATGGCGTGGGAAGGATGTCATAATTAAATATTTTTGCCTAGGCAAAATTATTTTTGCCTAGGCAGAAATCGAATTTTGCCTAGGGAAAAATAATATTGCCTAGGCAAAATTCTATTTCTGCCTAGGCAAAATTCGATTTCTGCTTAGGCAAAATTCGATTTTTGCCTAGGCAGAAATAATTTTGCCTAAGCATAAATCGAATATTGCCTAGGCTGAAATATTTTTGCCTAAGCAATATTCGATTTTTGCCTAGGCAAAAATATTTAATTATGACATCCTTCCCGCGCCATAGGACTCAGCGTTGAAGCCGCTATAAAGACCCTTGTTGATACATTATAATAAGTTTACCCTTTTAAACCTTGGTTTTTAAGATATAGCAGTTAGTGTTTTAGGACATCCTTCGTGTGGGATGTAATTACGCTATGTTCACAAATACTCATTAATTTGTTTTCGAAAATTGGAATTTGAAAATGGCAGCATCATTTATTTTGTCGGTGCTTGCAGCACATACCCTTACCTCCAAAGCACCTCACTAACACGTGTGGTTAACATCGTAGTGTACTGACCAACAAAGTACCCTACCTACTCAATATTACTAGTTTCTGGCCTTCACACCATCTTCGCTTACAGTATTTCGATTTCACAGTATCACGCTTTCACAGTATTTTGCTTTCGTAATAACGTGCTTACACAGTAACTCGCCTACATAGAATCTCGCTTTCACAATATATCGTCTCGCAATTGTACCGCCTACACAATCATCCTTCAGTTTTCCGCATTCACGATATCTCGCCGTATGGTCCCGCCAATACTGCACTGATATCCCACCTATACAACATATCATCTACACAGAGCATTACCTCCTCATTGTGCCGCCCACAAAATACTCCCACACAGTCTTTAGTTCACCTGGCCCGAAGGGAGCTCCCGAAGGGCCGGTGAGCTTATGCCATGGTGCAGTGTCCGTCGTCCGCCCGTCCATTTGCTTTAAATCGGTACTTGTCATTCAACACTGAATAGATTTTAACCAAATTTGGTCAGAAAGAAAAAAATATAGAAAAATATTTATAATGTAACTTAAAAATCCTTTTTCCATGATTACTGAAATATTCAGGTGAGCGATGCAGGCCCTCAGGTCCTCTTTTTCACATTCACGGTATTTCGCCTTATGGTCTCGCCAGTACTATACTGATATCTCACCTACACAGTGTATTGTCTTCTCATTGTGCCGCATACACAATACTCCTACACAGTTTTCCGCAATAGCGATACCTCGCCTACACCTAACTAATTCACCTACAGAGCCTTGCCTCCTCATTGTGCCGCTAGCAGATAACACAGGTCTATGCAGCAGTAAAAACATGCAGAGTGTGGTCACATTGTAAAAACGTGTACCTTGTACTTACACGGAAGTATATGACACAGCATTTACTAGACAGTTTGACGTTTTATATCATGAACAGAGATTACAACATCGTCATTTATAATCAGTTGTTAATAAAGAAAAAGGTCCCAAGGACCTGTATCGCAATTTGTTTTTGGTTTTAATTTATACAGAGTCACAAAGTATGCCAAATGACGTGAATTTCAAGAAATCAATTTCACATTACAATTTGTTATCAATATTTAACTGTCGGAGGTTCTCCATGTCCTTTTATAACCAACACTTTGGCCATAATCTGTCCTAACTTCAATCATAGGTCATGGAAAATATAACATAATTCTGTAACAATAATACCAAGCATTACGGCCAATAACGAATGTATACTTACCCCGGATTATTTCGTTGGCCTCGTGTCATTTCTTCAGAATTACCTTTAGTCTCCTATTCCTCTATCTAATATTCCATTCCTATCCCGTTGATGCCTTTGCGTTCCTGATATTGGAAGTACTGGGTGTTATAGGGTTAGCTTATTTTGGTGTCCATTTTCCTCTCGCCAAACTTGTTTTCACATCGAGTCTCAATCCTTGAAAAGTATTTGATGATTTAACAGTCAATAACAACGACATCAGCGTCCACATTAACAACAATCCGTTATCACACACTTTGTCCGTATAGGTTCGGCTGATCCTGGTGACCTTTGGAAAGTAACGTGGAGACTCCGTGAAATTGTTGGTGATGCTGCATAAATTAGACTTTTCAAGCCTGTCTGTAGTCTTAGAAACTCGATATTTTTGAAAATTGAATCAGCATCAGTAATATTCTTCGCAAGTTAGCCCAAGATAACTCACCTCCGCATTTCGATACACGAGTACGCCCGTAATTTCTAACCATTATCCTAAACCCTCTGCTCCCAGACATAATTATTACAAGAAAACTCTTCAACAGCGGGATAACTCCTCCTAGCTCACGTTCCTGTTCCGCTACAGCGGGATAACTTACCCAGGAGCCTGTTCCTGTTCCGCTACTGCGGGATGACTCCTTCTGGAGCATGTTCCTGTTCCGCTACAGCGGGATAACTTATCCTGGAGCATGTTCCTGTTCCACTACAGCGGAATAACTTATCCAGGAGCATGTTCCTGTTCCACTACAGCGGAATAACTTATCCAGGAGCATGTTCCTGTTCCGCTACTGCGGGATGACTCCTTCTGGAGCATGTTCCTGTTCCACTACAGCGGGATGACTCCTTCTGGACCATGTTCCTGTTCCACTACAGCGGGATGACTCCTTCTGGAGCATGTTCCTGTTCCGCTACAGCGGGATGACTCCTCCTGGACCATGTTCCTGTTCCACTACAGCGGGATGACTCCTTCTGGAGCATGTTCCTGTTCCACTACAGCGGGATGACTACTTCTGGAGCATTTTCCTGTTCCACTACAGCGGAATAACTTATCCAGGAGCATGTTCCTGTTCCGCTACTGCGGGATAACTTCTGGAGCATGTTCATGTTCCACTACAGCGGAATAACTTATCCTGGAGCATGTTCCTATTCCACTACAGCGGGATAACTTATCCTGGAGCATGTTCCTGTTCCACTACAGCGGAATAACTTATCCAGGAGCATGTTCCTGTTCCACTACTGCGGGATAACTCCTCCTGGACCATGTTCCTGTTCCACTACAGCGGGATAACTTCTGGAGCATGTTCATGTTCCACTACAGCGGAATAACTTATCCTGGAGCATGTTCCTGTTCCACTACAGCGGGATAACTCCTCCTGGACCATGTTCCTGTTCCACTACAGCGGGATAACTTCTGGAGCATGTTCATGTTCCACTACAGCGGAATAACTTATCCTGGAGCATGTTCCTGTTCTGCTACTGCGGGATACCTTCTGGAGCATGTTCCTGTTCCACTACAGTGGAATAACTTATCCAGGAGCATGTTCCTGTTCCACTACTGCGGGATAACTCCTCCTGGACCATGTTCCTGTTCCGCTACTGCGGGATGACTCCTTCTGGAGCATGTTCCTGTTCCGCTACTGCGGGATGACTTATCCAGGAGCATGTTCCTGTTCCACTACTGCGGGATAACTCCTCCTGGACCATGTTCCTGTTCCTCTACAGCGGGATAACTTCTGGAGCATGTTCATGTTCCACTACAGCGGGATAACTTATCCTGGAGCATGTTCCTGTTCCACTTCAGCGGAATAACTTATCCAGGAGCATGTTCCTGTTCCACTACTGCGGGATAACTCCTCCTGGACCATGTTCCTGTTCCGCTACTGCGGGATGACTCCTTCTGGAGCATGTTCCTGTTCCACTACAGCGGGATGACTCCTTCTGGACCATGTTCATGTTCCACTACAGCGGAATGACTACTTCTGGACCATGTTCCTGTTCCACTACAGCGGGATGACTCCTCCTGGACCATGTTCATGTTCCACTACAGCGGGATGACTACTTCTGGAGCATGTTCCTGTTCCACTACTGCGGAATAACTTATCCTGGAGCATGTTCCTGTTCCACTACAGCGGGATAACTTATCCTGGAGCATGTTCCTGTTCCACTACAGCGGAATAACTTATCCAGGAGCATGTTCCTGTTCCACTACTGCGGGATAACTCCTCCTGGACCATGTTCCTGTTCCGCTACTGCGGGATGACTCCTTCTGGAGCATGTTCCTGTTCCACTACAGCGGGATGACTCCTTCTGGACCATGTTCCTGTTCCACTACAGCGGAATGACTACTTCTGGACCATGTTCCTGTTCCACTACAGCGGGATGACTCCTCCTGGACCATGTTCATGTTCCACTACAGCGGGATGACTACTTCTGGAGCATGTTCCTGTTCCGCTACTGCAGGATGACTTATCCTGGAGCATGTTCCTGTTCCGCTACAGCGGGATGACTTATCCTGGAGCATGTTCCTGTTCCACTACAGCGGAATAACTTATCCAGGAGCATGTTCCTGTTCCGCTACTGCGGGATGACTCCTTCTGGAGCATGTTCCTGTTCCACTACAGCGGGATGACTCCTTCTGGACCATGTTCCTGTTCCACTACAGCGGGATAACTTATCCTGGAGCATGTTCCTGTTCCACTACAGCGGGATAACTCCTCCTGGACCATGTTCCTGTTCCACTACAGCGGGATGACTCCTTCTGGAGCATGTTCCTGTTCCACTACAGCGGGATGACTACTTCTGGAGCATGTTCCTGTTCCACTACAGCGGAATAACTTATCCAGGAGCATGTTCCTGTTCCGTTACAGCGGGATAACTCCTCCTGGAGAATGTTCCTGTTCCGCTACTGCGGGATGACTCCTTCTGGAGCATGTTCCTGTTCCACTACAGCGGGATGACTCCTTCTGGAGCATGTTCCTGTTCCACTACAGCGGGATGACTTATCCTGGAGCATGTTCCTGTTCCACTACAGCGGAATAACTTATCCAGGAGCATGTTCCTGTTCCGCTACTGCGGGATGACTCCTTCTGGAGCATGTTCCTGTTCCACTACAGCGGGATGACTCCTTCTGGACCATGTTCCTGTTCCACTACAGCGGGATGACTACTTCTGGAGCATGTTCCTGTTCCGCTACAGCGGGATAACTTATCCAGGAGAATGTTCCTGTTCCGCTACTGCGGGATGACTCCACCTGGATCATGTTCCTGTTCCACTACAGCGGGATGACTCCTTCTGGACCATGTTCCTGTTCCACTACTGCGGGATGACTCCTTCTGGACCATGTTCCTGTTCCACTACAGCGGGATGACTCCTTCTGGACCATGTTCCTGTTCCGCTACTGCGGGATGACTCCTTCTGGACCATGTTCCTGTTCCACAACAGCGGGATAACTCCTCCTGGAGCATGTTCCTGTTCCACTACAGCGGGATAACTCCTCCTGGACCATGTTCCTGTTCCACTACAGCGGGATAACTCCTTCTGGAGCATGTTCCTGTCCCACTACAGTGGGATAACTTATCCTGGAGCATGTTCCTGTTCCACTACAGCGGGATGACTCCTTCTGGAGCATGTTCATGTTCCGCTACAGCGGGATAACTTATCCTGGAGCATGTTCCTGTTCCACTACAGCGGGATGACTCCTTCTGGAGCATGTTCCTGTTCCACTACAGCGGGATGACTCCTTCTGGAGCATGTTCCTGTTCCGCTACAGCGGGATAACTTATCCTGGAGCATGTTCCTGTTCCACTACAGCGGGATAACTCCTCCTGGACCATGTTCCTGTTCCACTACAGCGGGATAACTTACCCAGGAGCCTGTTCCTGTTCCACTACAGCGGGATGACTCCTTCTGGAGCATGTTCCTGTCCCACTACAGCGGGACAATTCTTGGAGCATGTTCCTGTTCCACATCTTAATACATCTACGGTTTAGTTGGACACATCGTCACTGGCGATCTTCGCATTATTCCAAACGATAAGCTACGGAACTTTTTCGTGAATGGTTCGGTCAAAATAATCCATTAAATACTCCTTCCATTAGATGCAATATGAATTTCATTTGATTTAGTGTCGGGAGTGGATTCAATCCATTCACACCATGCTTCTTAAAATAATTCGACTGATCTGTAAACACTATTACATTTCTTGATTACAGAAAAGAGCTAGACTTGGTCAACAACCAGAATAACATTACCGTCGCATTACCCGGCTTTTCAAAAGACGAAATAATGTGCAATCATTATTAGATATTGCGATCTATCAAAATACATTGCACTGCTAAATTTCGTATTGATCCATTTTGTTGCTGGCTCGAGTAGTTCGTAGCATTTATCCAAACTTTTAACTGACATTCTTTGGACAATTAAGTCAGGGCTACTATTGGAATACTGTTCATTGTAATGAATGGAGTATCGATTTTGAAAAACTCCAAAGACCTATTAATTAATCCTGAACATTCGCTCCTAAAAACTTTCTTCCACAAAGACATTCGGTATTTTCTCCTTACGCTACCATACCCCATTCCAAACTTTGCTCTCTCATGAGCTCTCTTTCCAGATGAACTATGTTATAAATACGCAGTTTTTAACTACACGGGAGCCCATGGAATTTATACCAGAGATGAAATCGTGAGAATAATTGAATTTCTGATCGACATCTTTGTTGAGTTTGGTGAGCAGATCTTCCAACAGATTTCTGGCATACCCATGTAAACAAACTATGCCCCTTTAGCAAACTTCTTTTTGTTTTCATACCAGGCTGATTATATTGAAAAGCTTATCAGAACAGATACCTTACATACATACATAATTTTACATACAGCTATACTGACGATGTGGTATCTTTATAACCTCTATTGATCGTGTTGATCGAAACACCATGTACAACTTAAAACCAAGGACACTGCAAACTCCTCAACACTACCAACTTACAACGTACCAACGTACCTTGTTTTTTTATTTACAACGTAACCATCAAACTGAGATGTACGATAAGCGTGATGATTTAAATTCCACATTAATTTTCCATTTCTAGACAGTAACATCCCTGCTTTCCCGATCTCAGTTGATTCGATATCCAAGGGCTCCCATTACAATTGTAGCACGATTCCGTGACCAATGCCGACTACTGACGGATAAATAAACAACACTAAGATCCCGAGATATGCAGGGTGATGAACGTTATATGGGCGATATCATTTGGAAATTTTCTTTCTAGAGTAAAACACAAGAAGCACTAAGCAAGAAATCCACAAGCTATTCAGTAATACTACACGTACGTCACCTGTTTACAATGTGTGCCAGTCTTTTGTTTCATTCAACAAGTTCCCAATGTGACGTTCTGGAGTATGGCAGTATGACTTGGCTATTCAAATCACATTTCGTCAGACATTCACTAAGTCACCTAAAAATGTCAACTGCTAGTTTTACGGAATATTATGAAATAAGCATGGTGAATTAGAATTATATATGTAACTGATAACTGACAAAACATTTTCTATATATGTTTAATTTCCCTACATTTGGTGTAACCTACGCTCTGTCCCTATGTTTATATATATATGTATACATCACACAGAAAAATAACACCATTACATAAATGATCCTTCGCCGACATCATGATTAATGAGAGTGAACATTACAAATAACAAGATTAATAATTTGACCAATCGTGACCTTTACCCGAAATATGGGCGTCTCTAAACCCCTATAACGTAATTTCTAATTAAAGCCCTAGGCACTGACCACTGGTCCCACGGACCGTGTGCAACATATCCATGTCTGATTTTTAGGTGCTACCGTTTGGTTATAATTTACGTTGACAACGAATGAAGGCCGTTAACCTTAAACGGGTTAATTAACAACTAATCTAACGTTAACCTTAAACGGGTTAATTAACAACTAATCTAAGGGAAGCAACTCGCATAGATTTGGCTGACTATAGCGTACAGCTTTAACTACTCTAGGTAACTTTGAACGCATAACATATAAAACTTGTCTATTTCCTAGTTCACTACACTATTGATTTCAGATTTCTTTAAAGATACTTTATTTTAATTAGACACATAAAAAGGCCTGCCTGCCATCCTCAGTCTGATTTTGACTTTCACTTATGAAATTACGGAATTTTAGTAGACATGGACCCAGCATACTTCAAGAAAGAGCAGAATCCCATCGTTAGAACTGAACACAGTAGACCGGGAATATTCAAATATACAATTGAACCATTTGTCTGATAAAAAACAATGTTTATTAAATGTTTTCAAAACAAAAATTGTGTGCTTGTTTTTCGTTATGACAACACGGCTATTTGTTTTTCCATGTTCACATGATCAAGGATGACAGGCCTGCATCCAGTTTTAGTATTTTGTATTTTGTATAGCCGTGGAGGACAGGCCTGCATACAGTTTTAGTATTTTGTATAGCTGAGGAGGACAGGCCTGCATCCAGTTTTAGTATTTTGTATAGCCGAGGAGGACAGGCCTACATCCAGTTTTAGTATTTTGTATAGCCGAGGAGGACAGGCCTACATCCAGTTTTAGTATTTTGTATAGCCGAGGACAGACCTACATCCAGTTTTAGTATTTTGTATAGCCGAGGAGGACAGGCCTGCATCCAGTTTTAGTATTTTGTATAGCCGAGGTGCAGGCCTGCATCCAGTTTTAGTATTTTGTATAGCCGAGGAGGACAGGCCTGCATCCAGTTTTAGTATTTTGTATAGCCGAGGAGGACAGGCCTGCATACAGTTTTAGTATTTTGTATAGCCGAGGAGGACAGGCCTGCATCCAGTTTTAGTATTTTGTATAGCCGAGGTGCAGGCCTGCATCCAGTTTTAGTATTTTGTATAGCCGAGGTGCAGGCCTACATCCAGTTTTAGTATTTTGTATAGCCGACGAGGACAGGCCTGCATACAGTTTTAGTATTTTGTATAGACGAGGAGGATAGGCCTACATCCAGTTTTAGTATTTTGTATAGCCGAGGAGGATAGGCCTGCATCCAGTTTTAGTATTTTGTATAGCCGAGGAGGACAGGCCTGCATCCAGTTTTAGTATTTTGTATAGCCGAGGAGGACAGGCCTGCATCCAGTTTTAGTATTTTGTATAGCCGACGAGGACAGGCCTACATCCAGTTTTAGTATTTTGTATAGACGAGGAGGACAGGCCTACATCCAGTTTTAGTATTTTGTATAGCCGACGAGGACAGGCCTACATCCAGTTTTAGTATTTTGTATAGCCGAGGAGGACAGGCCTACATCCAGTTTTAGTATTTTGTATAGCCGAGGAGGACAGGCCTGCATCCAGTTTTAGTATTTTGTATAGCCGAGGATAGGCCTACATCCAGTTTTAGTATTTTGTATAGCCGAGGAGGACAGGCCTGCATTCAGTTTTAGTATTTTGTATAGACGAGGAGGATAGGCCTGCATCCAGTTTTAGTATTTTGTATAGACGAGGAGGACAGGCCTGCATCCAGTTTTAGTATTTTGTATAGACGAGGAGGACAGGCCTACATCCAGTTTTAGTATTTTGTATAGCCGAGGAGGACAGGCCTACATCCAGTTTTAGTATTTTGTATACACCGTATTGCTATTTCCATTCTGTTCGTGTTAGCCATCAAATTACATTTGTAATTACAAAATTTCTAATAAATTTGAATTGAATTATAATTTCTAAACAGACTTGGCCTAATTTGAAACATTGTATAACATCTGGAGACCGTCGGAAGGCTGTGGTGTACCGAGTTGGTAAGACCATAATAATATTCTTATAGAATGGGTATAACTCAATCTAATTAAAATTAGACTTGTAATTTCCACTCCAGTGTATCATAGAGGAGTGGAAATTACAAGTCTAATTTTAATTAGATTGGGTATAACTCTTTATAATATATCCCAAGTAGAGATGAAATAAATATGACACATCTATGATACAAAACATGTATATATACATTGGATATGTTTCTTTATTACATTTTACCAGTGAAGTATCAAAAATTATTCATTTATAAAGACTGATATTTTCACTATTGAAAAATATCACACTTTCTGATTTGACCAATTACAATCAAAACACTACTTACAAACGACAATGGAGAAACTTTAAAGCTAATCTGGTATATTTTGCTATAAAAATATAATAAACAGAATATCTAACAGTATCCTCAGTAATATCAAATAGATAACACTCATGCGGCTAATATTTTGATATTTTTCAATAATATCAAAACATTAGCCCCACTCCGAGTGAAATATATCTGACTTATTTTGAATGATATTGACTGATATTGAAATAGCATCTGACCACCTACCAATAGTATGTGGCACCCTGTTAATTTTGGTTATTTTAACTGAATCACTTTTATAACTGCTCGTTGTGTTGTATTTGTGCTGTTCGTATCCCACGTCGTGTTTGTGGCTGTTAGGTAAATGTTCTGTACTCGTCGTGTGATTGTCACGCAGTGTATATCCTATGCTGTGTTACAGGTAGCTGTCAGTTATGTGCTTTGTATGTGTGGTTCGTGAATGTCCGGAGAGTATGTTCGTGTGATGTATGTTTGTAATAAACTGGTTTGACCACTGACGGACAGGACAGGGCAGGACATGCGCAATGCGTTTCTTCTTCTTTCTTTCTATCCCTTTTTGGCGCTCTTTCCCCAGTTCCACTCTGTACATTGGTCAGAGAAGACGGTCATTCTTATGCCAACTTTTCATACATTTTGTAAATACGTCCTGGGCACCACATGCCAAGTAAGTAGTGAAATTGTTATTATTAATTATTATTATTTATTAATTCATTATCTACTGTGTTACATGTGATCGGTACTTCCACCGACGTTTATAATTCTAAATTAAGTTAACTTGTATCGAATCAGGTATCTGTCTATATTTTAAAAGCATATCCTAATAATTTTAACTCCGAATACGTTAACTGAATGTGGTCTAATCTGAGTATGTGTAATTTTAACTGTTTTCAAATTACGCGCTGTTGTTGTAAAGTTGAGCGCGTTAGTTTCGAATGTATATGTATATTGACAGAAGCTATTTGCTTGATTGCAGGGACTTTTCTGCCTGTACTTATCAATATGTGCAAGTAAACATGTGAACAGAAGCTCCTGCCGTTTATTATCTATTGCCAAGGCCCCTCCCAACTGAAAATCCGACTTTGTTATATTGGCGCCCATGTAGGGACTTGGCACTATGGGATACCACAACTACCGCCACCGGACATGTTCATTGAACGCGCCCCGCATATGTGTATGTTGCCTTTCCATGGAGTACTGGACTGTGTCTGTGCGTGTATCGGTAAGCTGAACTTGGATGCCTGTACTTTTTGTGATTCAGACATTTTTGAATGCTAGACTTTCCTTCGTTCGCGCTTGAGTGATGATCTTATAGCTATATAGTGTGCACACTGACATTATCTCTTGTAATCGCCGGATCGCGCCGCTGGAAGCCTCACCATATAGACTTTATTTGTTTTCCTAATTAAATATTATTGTGAACACTGTATTACTTGCCTATATTTATCACTATTATCTAAATTGCTATTGTATTTCATTTGTAATTAATGGTATGTATTTTTTGTGAACATTTGTGGTATTTTGAGCAACTTGGGTTACAAGTTTTTTTTTGAACTTGTTTTTTCCTTTTGTGATACGACCTTGACCTTTGTATGTACATCCGGTCTAGGTTTGACTTCCGGTTGCATAGTAAACATTGATTATTTTTGGAATTAATATTTTTGTTTTGCTGTTACATCATCTAGTGCTAATACTTGGTGGTGCATAATTAGTTTTTTTCCTTCGGCTAGTATCTTATTAGCTTATTTATCCGTTTATTTATTATTTTTTGTGCCCAAACAATTTATTATATATTTTTTTTTCATCTTAGTTGTTCCTGTGTTAGGTAAATCCATCTTGTGACACTTTGTTTTCTTTCCTTTTGTTGACTTAAAATACTTTGACCTATTGACATTGTTTGACATATGGGGTGTATGATGTGCGATTCCTTTATGTGAGATTACTTGTTTATTTGTGTATTTTGTATTGATTCCCTGGTTTGTGTTAATGTGTATGTGTTCGTGTCGGTTCATGTGAATTTGTTTAGACTATATTTATACACCATTTACATGTTTTATTTATGCTATATGTGTACTTGTTTGTTGAACTTGAGTTACTTTGTGTATTTTGTGATTTCATACGCTGACTTGTAGTTAGACTCGTGTTTTCTTGCAGCATTTTTGTTTTGCCTGCGGTAACAAGAGAAGATTAATTGGTAAGTTACTAGTTAAGTGTGTTGGTGTTATTTCTTTTTACTGCACAATTACTTTTATTATGTAGTTTATTTCAGTATTTCTTTCAGTACACCTTGTGCTATAGCAACATTGGAGTTTACTGATTTGTTTTTGTCCTATGCATTGTCTCTTATCTATTTGTTTATTCATCGGGACAATCTCGCTTGTGATTTTGAACATCATGTCGGAAGCTGAGGAAGCGGGTAAGTTGTTGCAGAGTTTCAAGGATCTAGGAGCTATTCCTAAGTTTGACTCACTGGAATCTCTGCGTCAGTGGATGCTAGATTATGCTGCTCAGCAGAAATCGGAAGAAGAAGAGAGGAAGCCCTCCCTTGTTATGCCTGGTCCAGCATTTCAGGTCCCCATCACTATGCACCGGCCCAGGATTTCTACATTTTCTGGAGACCCACCTTTATCCAAGGGAGATGTGACCTACGCCCAATGGAAATATGAGGTTACCAGCTACATGGCTGATGAGATCCATTCCAAGGAGTCCATACATGAAGCTGTACGGTTGTCCCTAAAAGGTGAGCCCAAGAATACATTGATGCGGATGCCTGGGGCCACACTTGATGATATCCTACATAAGATGGAGATGGCTTATGATCGTATGGATACAGCAGAATCTCTATTAGCCGAGTTCTACTCTGCCAAGCAGTGGGATGACGAGTCAGTTTCCGCCTGGGGTTTCCGTTTGGAAGAGATTCTGAACAGGGCTGCTGAACGGGCATCTATACGGGTTAGCAAGATTGATTCCATGCTAAGGACTGTGTTCTACGAAGGACTTCGGCCAGCCCTTAGGGACCTTTCTGGACACAAGTTTGATTCCATTAAGGATTTTGATGAGCTTCGACAATCTATCCGGAGACTAGAGTATTCCCGGGGACTGGAGCCCAAACCTTCCAAGCCAGCCCAGGTAAAGATGATGTCCTCAGAGAAGTCAGCGTCAGCATCAACATCTTCCAACTCGGACATAGGGGAGCTGAAAGACATGATGCTACAGTTATCAGCGAGGTTTGATAAATTCGAGAAGAAGCGCTTCGACGGCAAGAAGAATCAGAAGGGCCCAAGAGCCAATCAGCCATCAGGTGTCCCCCATGGAGGTCAGTTTCAGCAGGGAGGAGGTAAACCCCATGGATACCAAGGGCAGAAAACCTACCAACCTGGAGCCGATTACTTTCAGCCTCAGCCTGATAGATGTTTTGACCGCCAGGGCGAGGAACATTACCAGCCTGAGAAGTGTCAGCCTAGTTACCCTCCCCCACCGATGATGGAGACCCAGGGCTATGAAAGTCAACCTGTTGGAGATAACCCTCAGGGTCCTCAGTGTTACAGATGCGGCCAATATGGACACTTACGGATAGGTTGCCGTGTCATCATGGATCACTCCAGGAAGCATTTAAACTCCAATCGGCCTATGAGCAGGGGGTACCCATAGGTCGAGGTATGTCAGCCTGGAGGACGCCAAACCCCATTAAGCAAGGAGTTACCAGACGGCAGGAACCCGACAACCCACCCGGGTTAACTGGGGACTGTAACGTTGTAGACCTTTTTATCGACAAACTGCCTGCGAAAGCCTTGCTAGACACCGGGGCTACAGTATCCAGTGTTAGCCAGGGTTTTTATGAAAAGAACCTGACACACATACCTCTGCAGCCTATTAGGGAGGGATCCTTGGACATTCAGGTAGCTGGTGGAGCCCGACTACCCTACTTAGGATATATTGAGGTTACTCTGCAGATAGACCGGGTACGCAGAGAGGATGAGTCCAGATGTCTCTTACTAGTTGTGCCTGACTATGATTTTAACCAGATGGTACCAGTTCTACTCGGAACAAATGTACTTACCCATTTTATGGAAAGATGTAGGGAATGGTATGGTGAGAGATACTTACAACATGCTCCTTTGACGACGCCATGGTACACTTCTTTCCGCTGCATTTCTCTTCGGGAAAAGAAGTTGGAGAGGAACGGATATTGCCTTGCAGTAGCACGGAGTGCAGAGTCCAGCAACATTGTTATTCCGCCTAACGGAAGGATAGACATACAGTGTAAGTTGGACAGGGAGGTTTATTACCCGGATGTCTGCGCCTTGATGCAGCCCACTTCATCTTCTGTCATCCCTGAGGATATGGATATAGCACCCACGATACTTACCTACAATCATGGTAGGAATGGACTTGTATCCGTAAATGTCTCCAACTTGACTACACGGACTGTTATTGTACCAACACGCGGGATAGTTTGTGAACTACAGCCTGTACGAGTCCAGCACCCATTACATGGAGTGATACCTGAGGATAGGAAGGAGGAGTCCCCAGACAACTACCTCGACAAGGTGACCTTTAATGTTGAGCTGGATGATGGATTACTGAGGAGAGGAAAGGAGGTGTTATCCTATTTTCCAGATGTTTTCTCTGCGGGAGACCTTGACCTTGGCCATACTATTGAATTCCCTCATCGGATTGAACTTAGCGACCCTACACCATTCAAACAGAGGCATCGGAGAATACCACCTGCCATGGTCCAGGAAGTGAGAGAACACTTACAGCAGTTGCTGGCATGCGGAGTTATCAGAAGATCATGCTCACCCTGGGCGTCCGGTGTAGTCTTAGCCAGGAAGAAGGACGGGTCTTTACGCATGTGTATCGACTATCGCCAACTTAATCAGAGGACTATTAAAGATGCCTACGCTCTCCCACGGATTGAGGAAATACTTGACTCACTTTCGGGATCATCATTCTTCTCCGTGTTGGACATGAAGAGTGGCTACCATCAAGTTGAGGTTGCGGAGCACCATAAGGAGCGGACAGCTTTTACTCTAGGCCCACTTGGGTTTTATGAGTATAACCGGATGCCGTTTGGTCTCGCTAACGCCCCGGCCACCTATCAGCGACTCATGGAGCAATGCCTCGGGGAATTACATATGGTGGACTGTTTCATCTATCTTGATGATGTCATTATCTTTTCATCAACCTTTGAGGAGCACTTGGAGAAACTTCAGCGTGTACTCCAGCGCTTGAGGGAACATGGGATAAAGCTGTCACCCAAGAAGTGCTCATTCTTCCAAAGCCGCGTCAGATATCTCGGGTTTATAGTGACAGCAGCCGGTATTGAAGCAGACCCTAGTAAAGTGGAGAAGATTATTAATTGGGAGCGGCCATCAAGCCCGGAGGATGTTCGCCGGTTTTTGGGTTTTGCCGGATATTACCGGAAGTTCATCAAGAATTTTGCAAAAGTAGCCCGGCCTTTAACAGATCTTATGCCAGCACCTAAGAAATCCGGAAAGAAGAAGGACAGCAATGGTTGTTGGAATTGGGGAGAGGAGCAGGAACTTGCGTTCATTTCATTAAAGGAAAGATTAGCCTCCCCGCCAGTTTTAGCTTATCCGGATTACACCAAAACCTTTGAGGTTCACTGTGATGCAAGTCATAAAGGTCTCGGAGCTGTGTTATACCAGGAAAAGGACAACAGGGAACATGTCATCGCTTATGCCAGCCGGGGATTGTCAAGGTCGGAGCGAAACTACCCAGCTCATAAGCTCGAGTTTCTTGCCATGAAATGGGCTATTACGGAGAAGTTTAAGGACTACCTGTATGACCATCGCTTCACTGTGGTGACGGACAACAACCCCCTCACCTACGTTCTGACGAGCGCGAAACTTGACGCCACGGGTCATCGCTGGCTAGCAGCCCTCTCCGCCTATGGCTTCAACATCCGATATCGACCAGGTAAATCACACATAGATGCCGATACGTTGTCTCGGTTGCCAACTCCAGGAACCAGTGGTCATGATACCAAGGAGGACACCATTTCCAAGGACTCTGTTGCTGCAGTGTGTCAGATGTTGTATGGTCAGCCTCACTTTGAGAGTATTTGTTTAGCGGATACTACGGTGGACGGTATGGATGCTACATGCCTGGAAGACCTTGAGTTGGAGCAACTGAGTTTCAGGGATATGAGAGCAGCACAGAGGAAGGATGAACTTTTGGGACCCTGTATTAACAACGTCCAGAGTGGTGTTAGGCCCAGGAGAGAGGAATTACCCAAGTCAGCCTGGAATCCCTCGTTATACCGGCACTTTGATTCTCTCATAGTTAAGCGAGGAGCCCTTTATCGACAAGCCTCCGTGGATGGGGAGACAAAACAGCAGTTGGTTCTTCCCTCGTCACTTATACCTGTTGTCTTGAGGAGCCTCCACAACAACATGGGACATTTAGCTGTTGCCAAAACGTTATCGCTGTGTAGAGACCGCTTCTACTGGCCTTCCATGTCTACGGATATTGAGAAGTGGATAGCGAGGTGTAACAGATGTTTGCGGAGGAAAACCCCCACCAGGGAGAGGGCACCCTTAGTCTCAATCCAGACCACGCAACCGCTGGAGCTCGTCTGTATGGACTACCTGACTCTGGAGCCTTCCAAGGGAAATTACCAGCACATCTTGGTCATAACCGACCACTTCACTCGCTACGCCGTTGCAGTTCCAACCCGTAACCAGACCAGCAAGACCACCGCCGAGGCTCTGATGAACCATTTCATTGTCCACTATGGGATGCCGAAGCGCCTGCACTCGGACCAAGGAATGACGTTCAGAAGCAAGCTTGTGACGCAGCTTTGCCGTATGACAGGTATTTCTCAGTCCCAGACTACACCATATCATCCACAGGGCAACGGACAATGCGAGCGCTTTAACCGCACATTATTGAGCATGCTCGGAACCCTTGAAGAGGAGGAGAAGAGGGACTGGAAATCCTACGTTGCACCCTTAGTGCACGCATATAACGCCACGAGGAACGAGTCTACGGGATACTCGCCCTTTTATCTCATGTACGGGAGAGAGCCACGATTACCTGTAGACCTTGCCTTCGGAATCGAGTCGGACAGTTCGAGGGAATCATTACACTCCTATGTGGAGTCGATGCGAAGACGACTTAAGGATTCCTACACTATTGCCCTCACCAGGAGTAACGCAGCTAAAGCTAGACAGAAAACCGGATACGATGTACGGATTCGTGGAGCCTTTGTCCGCGCCGGAGATCGGGTCTTGGTTAAAACAGTTGCTTTTGAGGGGAAGCATAAGCTTGCGGACAAGTGGGAGGAGGAAATATATGTTGTTCTAGACCAACCCAACCCAGATATACCTGTCTATGTTGTACAGAAGGAGGATGGCGGAGGGAGAAAGCGTACTCTACACAGAAACCTTCTCCTTCCCGTCGGTTCCCTGGCAACCGATACTGATGACAGGAATGATGATACCCTTACACCACGGAAAACCCCAACCCCAGCACCAAGATTGACACGACGGAGTGTGAAGGAACTACGGAGAGAGTCTCAGGCCAAACCTGAGGACACAATGGAAGTTTCCTCCATTGCCAACTCCGATGACAGCGATACGGAACTCTTTGTGTCAGTGCCCTCTATGCCAGCTGTTGGTGACGCCCAGGCAGGTGCCACGGATACAGCAGCTGAGCAGCCTGTAAACGACCATCAGTCGACAATGGTCCCTGCTGAAGAGGATGCAG
Organism: Pecten maximus; assembly: GCF_902652985.1. Lineage (NCBI taxonomy): Eukaryota > Metazoa > Mollusca > Bivalvia > Pectinida > Pectinidae > Pecten > Pecten maximus. The sequence continues at coordinate 5,674,068 of NC_047015.1, read as the reverse complement.
ACTCCGTTATTGATAGGACCAATAGGGAGGATGTTGATGCACTGGGAGGACAGGAAGAGGATGATACAGCCGGGGTAGAGTCTCCAACAATTCCGAGACGTTCTGGGAGAGTCCGTCGACCACCTAAGAAGTTCACCAGTGGTGATTATGTGATGACAGCAGGTACAGCCCCAGATCTGTCATGGATGCGGAAGGCGGATTATCTTCGCTCCATGGTCTCTGGCGATATTCTGGCTCCAGGAGCAGAACGGATTTTGGAGGCTGTATTGTCAGTGATACAGACATCAACTTGATTTGTTTTTAACCATGTATTATCATTTGTCTTATTTTATTCATTCTGCAACGTCATATTTCCATGTAGTTGTATAGATACTATATTATATCTTGTAATGTCTTTACATTACAGGATTCATTATACTTGTATTTGATTGTTCCTTATTATCCATTATAGGGATGGCGAGGACGCCATTCTTGCACAGGGGGGTGTATGTGGCACCCTGTTAATTTTGGTTATTTTAACTGAATCACTTTTATAACTGCTCGTTGTGTTGTATTTGTGCTGTTCGTATCCCACGTCGTGTTTGTGGCTGTTAGGTAAATGTTCTGTACTCGTCGTGTGATTGTCACGCAGTGTATATCCTATGCTGTGTTACAGGTAGCTGTCAGTTATGTGCTTTGTATGTGTGGTTCGTGAATGTCCGGAGAGTATGTTCGTGTGATGTATGTTTGTAATAAACTGGTTTGACCACTGACGGACAGGACAGGGCAGGACATGCGCAATGCGTTTCTTCTTCTTTCTTTCTATCCCTTTTTGGCGCTCTTTCCCCAGTTCCACTCTGTACATTGGTCAGAGAAGACGGTCATTCTTATGCCAACTTTTCATACATTTTGTAAATACGTCCTGGGCACCACATGCCAAGTAAGTAGTGAAATTGTTATTATTAATTATTATTATTTATTAATTCATTATCTACTGTGTTACATGTGATCGGTACTTCCACCGACGTTTATAATTCTAAATTAAGTTAACTTGTATCGAATCGTGTATCTGTCTATATTTTAAAAGCATATCCTAATAATTTTAACTCCGAATACGTTACCTGAATGTGGTCTAATCTGAGTATGTGTAATTTTAACTGTTTTCAAATTACGCGCTGTTGTTGTAAAGTTGAGCGCGTTAGTTTCGAATGTATATGTATATTGACAGAAGCTATTTGCTTGATTGCAGGGACTTTTCTGCCTGTACTTATCAATATGTGCAAGTAAACATGTGAACAGAAGCTCCTGCCGTTTATTATCTATTGCCAAGGCCCCTCCCAACTGAAAATCCGACTTTGTTATATCCGACTTCACTAGATCTCCGCATTCCATATTGTGGGGTACAAGGAGATAGTCATAGGGACCATATATCTTGGAATAAAGCAAGAGTAGACCAATTAATTGCATACCAGTTGGCTCTAACGGAAAGACTCGGTATCATTCGTAAATTTGACGCAAATACACAACTTGGAGTAGACGCGTTATATGAACAATTATCACTATGTATGCTATTGTCTTCAGGTGAAACTATTCCAAAGCGTCAATTCAAGCCACATATGAAGCCGTATTGGACGTCGGATATTGAAAATGCGCATAATACAGCTCTTTATAAAAGACGGTTGTGGATTAACGAAAATAGACCGCGAGGGATGCAATACAAAACTTGTAAAGACTACAAGGAGGCTAAAAATTCATTCCGGAGTATGCACCAAAAAGCATATAAATCATATAACATTATCTTATGGACAGTGTTAACAATGAACTTGATCAGACTGCTGATTTAGATACAAGATTGTTCTGGCTGACAATACGAAAACGAAAGAACCCAACTCCAGACACATGTACGTCATTGACTCTTGGAGGTGTTGAAAGTAGAGATCCGATGGGAATTGTAGGCATTTTTGCAGACTTTTTCGAAAACCTTTACTCAGATGACTCAAAATAGTCCGCCATACAGATACGTAGATGAATTAGACTCACCATTTACGTTTGATGAGATCAATGTGTGTATACGACAGTTGAAACTAAATAAATCCCCAGGTATTGACAATATTAATGAACATATCAGATATGGAGGGAAACTGCTGATAGATAAGATAAGAGAACTGTTTAACTGTATTCGGATTTCTGGGAAAATACCAAAAACGTGGAAAACGGGAGTTATTACTCCTATAAATAAAGGTGGACATAAAAAGAAAAATGACCCTAATAATTACCGTCCCATTTCGCTATTACCGGTCCTCTACAAATTAATGGAGAGTGTTATTCGTAATCGTATCATTCGCTGGATGGAAACAGAAAATATCCAATTCCCTAACAAACAACAACACGGATTCCAGAAAGGAAAGAGCTACACGATGGCATCGTTTAATCTTCAAGAATGTATAAACGAAAACTTGGAACAAAACAGTAATGTCTATGTTGCATTCCTAGATACATACAAAGCATTCGATACCGTGCAACATAAAGGCATATTTCAAAAGCTTTATGAACTTGGTGTAACCGGAAACTTGTTCAGAATGCTTTGTAGGTCATACCAAGGAATTGTCAGCGCTGTCGTTAATAATAATGTCCAATCACGGTGGTTCAATGTGAATAGATCCGTAAGGCAAGGTGGGGTAATATCAACTTTTGTATACCTTCTTCATATAAATGACCTTCTCAACCAATTAGAAACATCAGAAGCCGGCGCGAGAGTTCTTTCAGTTAAATGTGCTAATCCATGTCTTAGAGATGATATCGCCCTCATTTGTACAAGCCCGAGAGCTCTTCAGACTCTGCTGAACATTGCGGAAGAATATGCGAAAACGTGGAATTTTACTTTTAACTCATCGAATGGTTCTATTATCCAGTTTAAAAATTGCGTCACTAATGTCCTATGGTCATTAGACGATGACATCCTCAAAACTGTGAAATCAGAAGTCCATCTGGTAATTGACGTCTCGTCTGATCTGAAGTGCTTCAACGCGGTGGAAAAAGCATGTAGAAAAGGAAGGAATATGTTACATGCTATTACTCGTATGGGATCAGACTGTGCACACACTAAGCCATTAACTTCTGTTAACATTTATAAGAAGGTTATACTACCAGCTGTGTTATACGGGTCAGAAATGTGGAATAATATGACAGCAAAGGACAAGCAATCGCTAGACGTTTTCCAGCACTATGTGGCGAAGGTTATTCTTAATGTGAGGAAATCTTCAAGGTCAGATATGTGTGAAACGATCTTGGGCATTAACAGAATCAATAGCGAAATTGAAAAGAGGAAACTGAATTTTCTACACTGTTTGATTAGCAGTCCACCAAACAGTATAACGAAAGATATCTTCATCCGCAGACTTTTTAAATTCTTAGAACGCAATGGAACATCGAAAAGACAAGGTGGATTCGTGTCTGATATAGTCGACATTCTCCAAAAGTACGATCTAACATTATACATATCCCAGTATGCTAAAGACGGCAACTTTCCAAGACGACGTGAGTGGAAATATATCGTCAAAGCCGCGATAGATATACATGAAGACAAACAACTGGAAGAAAGAATGAACAATGACTCTGATTTTAATCGTTTTAAAAATGTACATAAGACATAGTGAACCATACAACTTGTTAAAGTTGGAAAATACGAACAAGAACGAAATATTATTCATCTGTAAAATGATAACATGCCCACCTACAGAACAAAATAGTAAAATTTGTGGGAAGTGCGGAAAACCCTTCCATGACGTCATTAGGCATTTCGTCACTGACTGTAATGTGACATTCTTTATTAGGGACACTTTCATGGACAAAGTAATAAACTACTATGGTGTCCAACCGTATCTGATACTATCGCAGATGGAAGAAGAAAATTTTGTAATTGCCCTATTTAAAGGAGAAATAGACAATTATGAATTTGATAGCAAAGCTGTATGCTGCGAATTCGCACTAGACAATGTTTATTTTCTATGGAAAGCGGCGCATCTCTATTTCAACGCTGCCGATATAACGTAGTCTATATGTCAAGGGTGAATACACCCACCAGCAAAAGGAAATGATTTGATGAACAATTGAATTTATATTAATGATATATTTGTACATCGTATGATTTTCTGATAATTTCTAACTTTCATTATTATTACTTGTAATATACACTCTCATATTTTTGAGGAATAAAGAATGATGATGATGCGGCTAATATTTGAATATTTTTCAATAATATTAAAACATTAGCCCCACTCTGAGTGAAATATATCTGACTTTACTGAAGACACTGTTAGATGCCCTCTATCTAATTAATATATTTCAGGAATTTAATGTTAATATTTTTACATGTGAATACCACATCAGCACCACCTGGATTCTACAGGTACTACACGTTAACACCTAACAATACACATACAATATAACAGGTTAACTTACAATACACACCTATTTCTGAGAAAGTTTGGTGACTAAATAAACAGGAGGCCCATGCATGGGGCCTGTATTGCTCACCTGGTTGGATTTGACCAAATGTCAAAATAATGTTCATGTTCAATTCAATTTATTTCTTAATCTCGAACAATGCTATATATGGTTATAGTGTGGAGATCCCAACTGCTTTAAAGAAATAAAGTCCATGCAGACTCTCTAAGGGTCTGAAATATCTCATGGATTGTTTTTACAACATGCATTCATAACTTTATGACTAGTAGCAATTTAAAGGAATTACCTCTATTTCTCCTATGGGGCCCCACCCATTTGGCCCCTTGGGGTCAAAGTCACCATTTATGCAAAATCTGTTTCCCTTCCCCCAGGGATGTTTCTCACAAAATTGGGTTCAAATCCATTCATAACTTTATGACTAGTAGCGATTTAAAGGAATAGCCTCAATTTCCCCTATTGGGCCCCACCCCTCCTGCCCTTTGGGGGTCAGAGTCACCATTTTCGCAAAATCTGTTTCCCTTCTGCCAAGGATGTTTCTGACCCAATTTGGTCATAATCCAATAAGAACTTTTTGGCTAGTAGCGATTTGGGGCAAATGTTGACAGACGAAGGATGGACGATGGACAGACGCTGAGCCTTGACATGGACCTTTGGTCCAGGTGAGCTAAAAACAGAATATCTATGACAAAGCCTTGGAGGATAATTACTAAACTGTATCAAAACTGACAAAAATCTCATATGGATGTGCCGTGAAGTTATTACAACGGTCAAACTATACATATAGTATATGTACATTAAAATTGAGCATGTGTAGTTTTCAATGATGATTAGTTGATAAATTTAATTCTATCCAATTAAAACAGAGTAGTGGTAGTAATTAATTATGCGTAGTTGTTAAATTGAATTGTATCCAATTAAAATAAAGTACATTTTAGGTCTGTATCCCATGGGTGGATTGATTATGTCTTGGATAATGTATTCTAAATCCTCCAAAATTTATACAAATTGAAAATACATTTAAGACAAGCCAACTTTTATTAATAATAATCATAGAATTGTCCTTACTACTCAAATTACATATTCATACCATATTATATTGTATATGTACTAAGTAATATCTTTATTGCATTGGAATTACTTAATTCTATTAAATTAGCAATTTTATATAATTATATATGTATATACACTTTGTTACAAGGAGATAACTTATATAGGCATATGCCTGTTGTTAAATCCTTTTCTCTATTGAATAAAATTTTGTGAAATTGAAAAAACAAAGTACCAGCAGTAATTAATTGTGTAGTTGTAAAAATTCATGGGCAGACCTTTCTGTTGTATACAGTATATAAAAATGTGTAAATGTCAGGGAGATTCAATGTTATTAAAATAAGGTTTCAGATCAGCATTCAATGACCAGTAAGTATTACAAAATATCTTTCTTATCAATCAGATATATATTACCTACTCTGTTGTATCACATCATTATAGTAATTAAAGAAAGGCAGGAAAACTAGGAATGTGTTTGTATCTAAAAAGTAACGACTGGTGCATTAACTGACAAGGTTAGGAACAATACATCTTTACAATGGGAGGAGGGTATCAGCTGACATACAATGTATCTTTATGTGGGGAGGAGGGTATCAGCTGACATAAAATATATCTTTATGTGGGGAGGAGGGTATCAGCTGACGTACAATATATATTTATGTGGGGAGGAGGGTATCAGCAGACGTACAATATATCTTTATGTGGGGAGGAGGGTATCAGCTGACGTACAATATATCTTTATGTGGGGAGGAGGGTATCAGCTGACGTACAATATATATTTATGTGGGGAGGAGGGTATCAGCTGACATACAATATATCTTTATGTGGGGAGGAGGGTATCAGCTGACATACAATATATCTTTATGTGGGGAGGAGGGTATCAGCTGACATACAATACACCTTTATGTGGGGAGGAGGGTATCAGCTGACATACAATATATCTTTATGTGGGGAGGAGGGTATCAGCTGACGTACAATACACCTTTATGTGGGGAGGAAGGTATCAGCTGACATACAATATATCTTTATGTGGGGAGGAGGGTATCAGCTGACGTACAATATATATTTATGTGGGGAGGAGGGTATCAGCTGACGTACAATATATCTTTATGTGGGGAGGAGGGTATCAGCTGACGTACAATATATCTTTAAGTGGGGAGGAGGGTATCAGCTGACGTACAATATATCTTTATGTGGGGAGGAGGGTATCAGCTGACGTACAATATATCTTTATGTGGGGAGGAGGGTATCAGCTGACGTACAATATATCTTTATGTGGGGAGGAGGGTATCAGCTGACATACAATATATCTTTATGTGGGGAGGAGGGTATCAGCTGACGTACAATACACCTTTATGTGGGGAGGAAGGTATCAGCTGACGTACAATATATCTTTATGTGGGGAGGAGGGTATCAGCTGACATACAATACATCTTTATGTGGGGAGGAGGGTATCAGCTCACGTACAATACATCTTTATGTGGGGAGGAGGGTTTCAGCTGACGTACAATACATCTTTATGTGGGGAGGAGGGTATCAGCTGACGTACAATATATCTTTATGCGGGGAGGAGGGTATCAGCTGACGTACAATTTATCTTTATGCGGGGAGGAGGGTATCAGCTGACGTACAATATATCTTTATGTGGGGAGGAGGGTATCAGCTGACGTACAATATATCTTTATGTGGGGAGGAGGGTATCAGCTGACGTACAATATATCTTTATGTGGGGAGGAGGGTATCAGCTGACATACAATATATCTTTATGTGGGGAGGAGGGCATCAGCTGACGTACAATACACCTTTATGTGGGGAGGAGGGTATCAGCTGACATACAATATGTCGTAACGTGGGGAGGAGGGTTTGGTTTGGTTTATTTTGTTTAATGTCCTATTAACAGCCAGGGTCATTTAAGGATGTGCCAGGTTTGGAGGTGGAGGAAAGCCAGAGTACCCGGAGAAAAACCACCGGCCTACGGTCAGTACCTGGCAACTGCCCCACGTAGGTTTTGAACACGAAACCTAGAGGTGGAGGTCGTGATAAAGTGTCAGGATATCTTAACCACTCGGCCATCGCAGCTCCAGGGGAGGAGGGTATCAGCTGACATACAATATATCTTTATGTGGGGAGGAGGGTATCAGCTGACATACAATATATCTTTATGTGGGGATGAGGAGGGATGAAGGTGGAAAGCATTCCATACAAAGACAATTTTGGTAATTCCCAAAAATAAGAAGAATCATTTTTCAGCATACAGTGCCACTACAAGGCACATTTTGGTACACATACTAACTTACAGCATACAAACACAGTTACTGCCCTTTTGTCTACAGCCATAACAACACATACTCTCCACATTCAACCCTCGATCATAGCTCGGTGTGTCTCTTGTTGATAGCTTTCTCTACAGTGTCTTTCAAATGGGCATGGTATTTACGCACCTGCAAACACAGAAAATAAATAGTTCTAATGGCAAACAAAAGAAACACATGTACTCTGCATTGTATTGGAAAAACATCAATGATTTGCTTATGGGGACATCTTGGTAATTGTTTTTATCAGGTAATTGCTGCTTTAGAATGTTTTATATTTTGATTCTTGGTCTTCTCGAACATCAGAATATGCCATACATAAAACTTTTGAAATATTTTCATTTCTCTGTCTTTAGATGCCACATTATCTATAGGTTCATTACACGATCCTGGACCTACGTATCATATTGGTTTTCACACACTTGGCATCTATGCAATTGATTAAAGCTGAGGAGAATTCCTAGACCTCCTCAAACTTGTGTGACATACAATTGAAGATTTTAATCTATTTACATGCAGCCTTGAATGAATCCCGGCTATCAAACAAGCAAATGACACATGCATCTGTCTGGACTGTGGAGAACTTATACATCATTTAAGAAATTCTAACAAATTTAATATTGCTTTATTATTAAAATGTTGATTGCTACTCAATACCAACCAGAAGACAAGTGCAACACATTTAAGCTGATCTTATCATGAAGCAAACATCACAAGATGACTTACAGTTTTCTCCATATTCTCTGCCCGCTGTTTAATATCGGTATGTTTCTCTGGTAATTCTCCTTCTTTAAACTGATCCTTGGTCAGATCCTCCGTGTACGACAGCTGATCCTGGTAATAATCGTGTTTGGAGATCCGGCGCTGGAAGTGTCCCAACTCTGTCTGTGAGGGAGAAAATACAAAGCTCTGTACTTGTTTATTCTCAGACATTAAAGGGTGATGTATATAATGTTCAATTAAAAATCTTAAATGTCATTTTGAAGAGCTGAAAGGTAAAAGATTGAAAGATTTTAGGGGATGGATATGGGCACCACTTCGAACCAGTCAATTCACATGGAACTGGGCATCACTCCCAACTAATGTCATTGCATATGGAATTGGGCATCCCTTCGAACCAAAGTTAATTCAAATGGAAATGGGAATCACTCCCAACCAAACTCATTTCATATGGAAATGGGAATCACTCCCAACCAAAGTCAATTCATATGGAAATGGATGTCACTTCAAACCAAAGTCCTTCATATGGAAATGGGCATGCAACCCTCGAGTTGCAGTCAATAAGTAGCCGGGGATGTTTTTGCTTATTTAAGTTAAAATAATCTTGCATCCTTAAGAATATGTAAGGTCAGTGTATCATGCATATAATATATTTATCTTGCTCATAGTTATCAAAGCATTTATAACTGTACAGACCTACATTAAAGTCTAGTTATCAAAGCATTTATAACTGTACAGAAATAATTTAAAGTCTAGTTATCAAAGCATTTATAACTGTACAGACATACATTAAAGTCAGGCTATCAAAGCATTTATAACTGTACAGAAATAATTTAAAGTCTAGTTATCAAAGCATTTCTTTAAAGTCTAGTTATTTAAACATTTATAGCAGTACATACTTTAAATTCAGCCAACTCCTCCTCAGACATGTTGGCCTTCTTAGCAAGTGCCCACAACTCGTAAACTCTATGGTCAGAAAACTCCAATTCTTCATCCCCTGGTTTTTCTACCTTCTCATGAAGGTTTCGGTACCTGTCGTTCAGTTCTTGATTTCTTCGTTTTAACTCCAACTGCCTGTCAGTCTTAGACATCTTTTTCAAATCATTGTCACTGTACCGGTCAAGACTGTTGTCCATCATGTCTGAAACAAGGAGTTACAAATCATTGTCACTGTACCGGTCAAGACTGTTGTCCATCATGTCTGAAACAAGGAGTTACAAATCATTGTCACTGTACCGGTCAAGACTGTTGTCCATCATGTCTGAAACAAGGAGTTACAAATCATTGTCACTGTACCGGTCAAGACTGTTGTCCATCATGTCTGAAACAAGGAGTTACAAATCATTGTCACTGTACCGGTCAAGACTGTTGTCCATCATGTCTGAAACAAGGAGTTACAAATCTATGTACACTGATTAATCACCCGGGAAATATGAGGATGGTAACACAAGAGGCCCATTGGGGATGTGTTTCTCACCTTGACTGTTGAAAGATGTACACATGCAGTGGTATGTGTGTTATCTCACTTTGGTCCTAAAAACCGGTAAAATGTGATACCTCAATCATGCTATGTTGAAAATCTGTTTTAATTCATAGATATTAAAGATATTTTTGTTGAACTTGTATTATCTTACCTTTTTTTTTTAAATTTTTTTTTATTAACTGACCTCTCACCCTCGGTATTTAAACAATTAGCAAGAATGATTCAAGACAGGTGACTTCCCAATTGATACTTATATAATTATCTCACCATCAAATTTAAATCCTTCCTCCTTCAGACTGTTAAATTCATCCAGTTTATTTTGTTGATGCCAAAACTCCTCTTTGAGTTGTTTCAATTCTTCATCTGCAAGAAACCAGGCCACCAGGTATTAAAGCTTCGATCCAAGAAAAATATGAGAAGAGATCTCAGAATAGTTCTTTGTTAGACTGATCTTTATATACTCTTCTTTCCTCATTTTTACTTCTTGACATATATACCCGGTAGCATGTTGACAAAAATGATTGTACTTTAGTCTCAATATTGAACATGTACAATTAATGACAAAGAAGAAACCACAAATGACATATTGAAAATATTAATTGAATCATTTCTAAAAAATGTTGATTACAAACTTCATCCGTCATAATCATAGATGGCCACCTGTAAGTAATTTTGATCAGTCTGGACATGTTTAACTAGGGACCAAGGAACACCTACATATGTACATGGAAAACTTCTCAAGAAATAAAAGTCAAAAACTTCATTTGTCTACCTGTCTGTTTTCCGATTAGTCTCAAAATGTAACATGCAAATCTCAGTAAACAGAGGAACTTTATTATGTAATTTGAAAAAGATCCATTGGCTATATTCAGAGAAAAAGTGGTAACAATTTAAAATTAAGGAAGAAGAGCAGTTTGAATAACCCATCATCATCACAAAATCATCAAAAAAAATCTTTACTGGTTAATATCTCACTATCAGAAAATCTAGAGATAATTGTATCAATGTAATACTATGTTAGTACATCATTACATCGTTACCTTAATACATTATCTTATCAAAGCATATTGAGATGATACATCTACAAATACATCTACATATGGGGATGAATTATGGCATTATATCCCCCTATGATATGTAACATTTGACTGTAGGAGGAACTCAGTGTTATTCTAATAAGACCTCAATAGATGTATTGTAGCCCACTTCTGTTTATTGTTACATGACATACCTTTACTTTAGTCAAATAACCTTACAAATACATAAAAAAAATGACATCTAAAAGCTCCTTCCTGTCAAGGCCATTTCAATATAACTTAAAGTAACTGTTATTGAGTTACTTGCATTACTTAAATGCGACCTTTAAACTAGTCAATATTTCATATAAGCTTTTTGCTTGAAAAATATCAGTAAGCTCCCCTCAGATCTGGATGATGTACACAAAACACGGAAAAAAAAAATTCTAAAGATGCCTTGGAAACCATTTCTGCCTTAATTATGTATTAGGTCAATATATTATTATATATACATTATATATACCATTAAAACAGCCTACATTATATATACCATTAAAACAGCCTACATTATATATACCATTAAAACAGCCTACATTATATATACCATTAAAACAGTCTACATTATACAGTGTATACCACTGAACTACTCAATAAAGGGGAAAATGTAACTCTTGACATGGGTATCAAGGGAGAAATGATTTCAGCATTCTGGTAAATACTGTAATCTGTACCATGAAATGGAAAATACGGAAAGAAAGAAATCAATTTAGGAGAAAACTAAAAACTTTGGTTTTAATGTAAATCAAAACAAAACAAAACAATTTCCATTAATATTGTTACTCAAATGTTTAAAAACGTACACTGAATCAATGTTTATTGATAATTAATGTATTAATAGATAGTATAATCGTGATAATTAAATTTACATGAATTAATATTTCAATCCTTGTTACAGATATTTTTTCACATTAAAAAGTATCTAGCACTGTGATGAGAGTAAAACACATCAGCAAACAGAGGAGTGTGAGTACCTCTTATAAAATTATTAATGTTCGTCTGTTTGAATGGTTTGTATTAATTATGTAAATAAGTTTGTATTTTTGTACGTATGGATGCACGTATACGTATGTAATTTGTTCATATCCACACACTAGTCTGGCTGCATGTAGTCAGATGTCGCAATGAGTCAAATTTCGACTTATCTATCTGCTGTACGTTTTTTGTACATATATTTATATCTAACTGTGAATCCTGGAGCTACTGACGATTCATTTATGTAACTGAGTGAATGTATTGATGCGACCACTTTATGTTATATTTTGTTTCTTACATTAAGCTGTCAGTGGACAGCTCCGACATCTATATGGATCAACACCTTTTCTGTCTACCATCGCTCTTTCTTATCTATTTGGTTGTTTGACGAGTCTTAGCGAGTGAGAGAGTGGATCTGTTAGGGTTTCCTTCTGTAACTTCTCCTTTCTTTCCCTTATGCATGATCAGTGAACTATCAGTGTTTGTTCTTGATATTAGTTGTAATGTTTGTCACAGATGCGTTATCCATGTATAATATTAAGTGGATTTGTTGATTTCAAACAATGCTTCAAACTGCTTCAAAGATAAACCCAGAAATGAAATCCAGATTCTGTAGGGGTGTGATAAGACCCTAGGGATTGTTACAATCTTTGCAATTTTGAATCCCCACCCCATAAAATTGATACCAGACAAATATGAGTGATATCCATTGCTTAGTTTTATTTTTGAGTTTTCCTAAAAAGTGCCCAAACCCATTTACAATATATAGAAAGAAGAAAAAAATTAAACCTTGGGGATCTTGTGTGAAAACAGAATACAGGAAGAAAAAATAAATAGAGTGCCCAGACAGTCTGGAATCCTGTAGTCACTGTTTGGAATCCCAACACAGCTGTCATGTCATCAATTGTTTTTAGAGTCCTTAATTATCTAGCAGAAAATTGTTGTATTACATGTAGCTATTTACTAAGTTACCTGTACACAATGCAGACAATTTCGTTATTAAAACAATCAAATTATTCAAATCTAATCAATTTTTATACTGAATGTTAGGAACACACCTTTACTGTCAGACGACATTATTAAAATGAGACTAAATTCCAATCTTGTCATGATACACACCTGTAATGCATGTAGACTATATACATATATATGTATACTACCTGACAAAATTGTTCTATATTGTTATAAGTAGCCTGCATGGTTGGTGGCACAAACTCAACGGATACTGAAACTGTCGAATAGAAACACAGAGGAGAGTGTTTTAGTAAGATATCATAACAGTTTGAGGCTCATCCTTTAATCAATGGACACATATAATGTAGGGTTTATGAACAGACATCTCACTGCAGGACTAACAAGAGCTGTTGGAGAACAGCATAGCTCGTCTCGCAAATGTTTGTCAATAAATAATTAAAATATATTAATTGGAATGGTTTCGCAAATTGCATTAATAATATTTATATTGTTTACTTGATCAGATTATGTTTTGTGAATTCATGCAATTTTCAAAACCATACCATTTTATATATATATAAATTATTTATTGGCAAACATTCGGGAGACAAGCTATATGCTGTTGTTAAATGAATATATTAAATACAAATGTAATTGCTTTTGGACATATTTCTTCAATTTTTTGACAAAATATTATCCTAATGAGAGTTTTCTCCCTTGAAAAATGTGGACCAGTATAAATTGTCTATTGTGAGCATTTCAACATTGTTTTATTTTCAGTTTCACCCCAAGAAGGGATAGTGTAATTCCATAGGGACTCTTTTACCTAATATCAGCACCCTAGTACATCATTAAGTGACGTGTTAATAGCTTTCAACATTTGCACAAAATTTTTTAAAATGTGTTTATTCCCCCAAAAAATCTTTCAGTTTAACTCCGGCAAGGGATAGTTTAACCCCCCACAGGGAACCTAATACCATGTATTACTATATCTTTCAACACTCACAACATAAACTTAACACAAAGTCCAAAGATTTAAAAGCAAAAACAAAAAAAACACAGATTTAAAAAGAAAAAATCAATTTTTTTTTTTTAAGTTTTACTCCAGGAAGGGATTGTCTTACTCCATAGGGACTCTATTGCCAATTATCAGCACCCTAGTACAATTATAAAGTGATGTATTAATACCTTTCAACACTTGCACCAAAAACTTAACGCAGAAATATTCTAAGTCCAAAAATTTGAAAATTCTGGTTTTTTCCTAAAAAAATCTTTCAGTTTGACTCTGGCAGGGGATAGTCTAACCCCAGAGGGACTCTATTGCCAATTATCAGCACCCTAGTACAATGATAAAGTGATGTATTAATACCTTTCAACACTTGCACCAAAAACTTAACGCAAACATTTTCTATGTCCAAAATTTTTCAAAAATCTGTGTTTTTTCCAAAAAAATCTTTTAGTTTAACTCTGGCAGGGGATAGTTTGACCCCCACAGGGACCATATTACCATAAATTACTTTGCCTTTCAACACTTGCACCAAAAATTCAACATTTGGAAAACCTATGCCGACGCCAACGCCAACGCCGACGCCGGAGTGACGACATAAGCTCTCACTCTTCTTCGAAGAGACGAGCTAAAAACAAAGACCACAACCTGACAACATAGAGACAAAGACAGGAATAGAACTTGTATACATGTGAATTATCTGTAAGTGAATTGTTAATTAGGTCGCTATATTAATTACACAATGCCTACAAAAACAGATACAAAACAGCTACAGTATACTGTATTTTTTCTTACCTGTAAATCCACTTAACTCGGCTTTCTTCCACATTTTTTGGAGTTTTTTATCATGAAATTCTTGTGGAATTTCATTTGAGAAGACTGGACTAGGAGGTACAGAAATAACTTCTTGAAGCCCATATCTGTTCATGATGTCTGTAAACAGTAATTTCTCCATACAGCAAATTGATCTGAACCACAATTAATTAACTCATTCTTAAGACCTCACTTAATAATAAATCTAGTTTACTCATCCTACTAAAGCCCTCACACAATTATACATGTAGTTTACTCATCCTACTAAAGCCCTCACACAATTATAAATGTAGTTTACTCATCCTACTAAAGCCCTCACACAATAATAAATCTAGTTTACTCATCCTACTAAAGCCCTCACACAATTATAAATGTACTTTACTCATCCTACTAAAGCACTCACACAATTATAAATGTAGTTTACTCATCCTAAAGCCCTCAAACAATTTCTCATCCTAAAGCCCTCAAACAATTTCTCATCCTAAATTTAAAGCCCTCAAACAATTTCTCATCCTAAAGCCCTCAAACAATTTCTCATCCTAAAGCTGTCACATTTTTACAAATGTAGTGATCTACACACCTAACAGTCGCTGTCGAACCTCTGCATCCTTCATTCCATCTTTATCTCTGTCTTCAGCTTTGAGTTTCTTAAGTTCCCTTTCCACTTTATCCTGGATAGTGAGGTCAGCATACAGGTCAGCCAGACGGGGTCCAGCCAGTCTCTGTCGGGAACATAACAATCATAAAGATACATGGGGAACACAACAATCTACACACAATGGTAAAATGCAAAATAACTACAATTTTTTCTAAATGATTGATTTTGCTATACATCACTCCTTGATCTCTAATGAATATATAAACCACATTAGAAGGGTGTAAGGTGTATTCTTTTGGACTTACATCAAATGGATGGTTGGATTCGTTTAAATCACGGCATAATATTGTGTTTGGAACAATGAGCGGGGAAAGGGGGTATGTAGATAACAGTGTTGTGGACAATTGGAGAGCAAAGTTACCTACAATATGTGATGGATACTTATAAAGGGCTACTGGTGATCAAATTTCACAGTATGAATGGAACCTCTATATAAAGGGCACCTGTCTATAAAGGGCACTTTTGTTGCTTCCCTTGGGTGGCCTTTATAGACAGGTTTGACTGTATATACGTAGATCGTGAGTTCGAAGCCCAGTCAGGGCACGAGTCAAAAAGTTGTCTTCCTTCGTCATTTGTGTTGCTAAGTTATATATCTATTTATTAGCACAATGTTTCATAATAATATACACTATGTGTTGGTGATCCGAAGATATAGATTTGAATTTCCTGTCGTAGTTGTACCGAGAGAAATGTATATAATATATATATGTACAATTCGTATCCATGTATGTAAATACATTGCGATCCAGGTATTCCTATCATCTAGTAGACGACTGCTAAGTTATATATACATGTATATATATATATAATTACAAGATATATAACATAGTAACACAAATGACGAAGGAAGACAACTTTTTGACTCGTGCCCTGACCGGGCCTCGAACTCACGATCTACGGCACCCAATCGCCTAGCCAGAAATACCTGCAGCTTATACTGCTGCGCCACATCGGCGTTCTTTAAAAAGAACGTTTCAATGGGCCAGTGATGGTCAGCCCGATACCCTGACATGATCATTGTGGAAGTCGTCTATTAGATGATATGAATACCTGGATGGCAATATATTTATATACATGGATACGAATTGTACATATATTATAAATGTTTCTCTCGGTACAACTACGACAGGAAATAGAAAAGATATATATTTATCTATTTATTATCAGAGAAACAGGCTATATTGCAGGAGTTATTTCCCTTCCATTACATCAAATGTGAAATCATTAATGTAAACCCCTCGCTGATCATGACCCAGTTGATAACTCATTGTGCTTTATCGCAAATTGTCATTAATATATACAGTCAAAACGATTGCTTATTGTCTTTTGGATGACGATCTATATCAGAGGATTTCATCATTTTTATCAACTTCTTAATTTTTAAATGAAGTCCTATATATAAATCGTCATGTCAATCCAAACAAATGTTTCATGTTTCCCTTGGGTGACTTTCTTATTCTACATTAGTTGTTTTCATAAATTTTATCCATTTTTTTTTTCTTTTTGTAGGAGTGTCAGTGCGAATACATTCGTTGACAAATGTATATAACTAGCAATGCCCAAGCAAAGGGGAGATAACTCTTATTGCAAATTTGGGATTGAGGAAAATTACGTCACGCAATAGGTCTTCGGAAGTACGGTGATTTTATTGTATTTGCACACAGTAAATCAATGGATGGTGGGTGACATTCATTCATTCGATAACCCTCGATGATTTACTATGTACAATACTGAAGAAATGGCGCATAGGTAAAACGTGCCAGCTTTATCAAATTTTTACAAAGTGCTCATTTCCTTATTAATGCGAGTTCATCCATCAAAAATATATCACAATGCTAAGTAATATTCAATTAATATGAAGATAAGGTCTGTAAATCTACCCATTTAGGCCTATCGTGTAAACTGGGTCAAAGTGAGTGTAACTTCTGCAAGTTCTGCTAAGTTCTGGAGTGCCACGTTATTTAATTAACCGCGGGTCCTGTCCCACTCACCAGGGGCAGGGACACATATCCAAACCTAAGTTAAGGCCATGTCTATTGCTCCATGTTTTTTAGATAACATTCATTTTATGTGCATCAAAATGCCAATGTATTGGTAGTAGCAATATGCCATATCATGCATATGGTTAAATATATTTCCTTGGACATAGACTACAGATCCATCTTTTGATTTGTTTAGATGCACTGAAAAAATCATCAGATTCAAGCAACTTGGATGAATTTCATTTGGATTTTCCATGACAAAAGACACATAAGCACAATATTTTTTTCATTTTATTTCAAAATATTTCATTGTCAACACAACAAATATAAGACAAAGTATACTTACAATTTAATACACATAGAAAATTATGAAAATTTAGTTTGACAAAGGGGATCGGATATATATAACAGACTAGGTTTAATATTATCAGGGCATCCAGTTGACCCTTGACTTTCAGCAATTTCAGAAGTCAAATCACTATTTCTGAGAAATCGGAAGGGTCAAAACATATGTCAAATAGACATGTCCCTTTAAGCTTCAAACCCAAGAGTCAGATCTCAATTTGGGGAGTCAAAAACATACTCTCAAGGGTCTACTGGATGCCCTGATTATAAATCCTTTCCTGTAGATTATAGAAAAATATTGTGACATAGTTGGAGAGTTAGTTGTAAGAAACTATTGTTTTTAGTTTAGATTTTTAGCTAGAAATTGAAACAGAGTTTCTTGTAAGAGTCACCAAGAGAGTTCCAGTGATTATAATTGTTATAGTTCTAGTAGGAGGAATTTTGAGGATTTTTTCATTTCTAAAATTATTTGTATTTATGAATGGTTTGATGCTTTCTAGAGATATGTAGGTGTATGTATATATTAATGATTTTATACAAGTGTTCTAAGGTTTGTGATTAGGATTTCTTTGTTATGTTTCTAATTTTCTTCTGAATAAAGTACATGGTGATATGTACATCTTCTTAGACCTGTTGTAATCCTTATGGCTCATAAATATTTGATATATGATCAGACCAGGTACCCTTTTTTATCAAAAGTTAAACCTAAATGTTTGTGACAGTCCTGCTGTGTTATTTGATGATTATTAAAGAAAATAGAGGGATGAGGATTTGTTTGTTTATGAGTGAATGTTATTGCTACTGTTTTATTTGAATTAAAAAGGACTTGACAATGGTTAAAGCAAATGCATTACTATTGTCACAAAAAAACAAAAAAGTAAGTCATTAACATTGTCTAGATAAGAGCTTACTTCATCAAAAATGTCACCAATTACAAGTTAATCATGAAACTGAAAGTCTCTAGGCTGAAATTTAGTGGTTTTCACTTAGCATGTTATATTTCAAAATATAATTGTATTTTAAAATATTTTTTCCAACAAGTTAATGATAGTAGCACAGGATCACAACTTGTTTATTATATATATGCATCCTTCTTTTATAATCTGCCCATTTTTTCTTCATATAGACATCGTCAAATTGTAATTAATATCCGACAACTGCATGCACATCCTATGTGTGTTTATAATTCTTAATCTTTATATGCATGTTATTTAATATTAAGTTATCTGTGTATTTATCAAAAATCATAAATGTAGGATTTATAAATGTTTGTTATTAAAAGGAACCAAGTTAGTAGTACATGTACGTTTAAAAGGAACTTACCAACTATGTGTATGATAAATCAGATTGAACTAAACATATCTTACAGAACTACACATAGGAAAGGAATCTACACACATTGGGAGTTGTTTGACTGTCCATTTTGCACAAAAAGGCATTTTAATTAAGGTGTTTCCTTTGATATGGACAAGTTTTTGTCAGGTGAGACAACTTTGTAAAATAGTAATAGCTTCAAAATCTGTGCCTGTGGAAATATTTTGCATGAATTTGTTGCTTTTTATATTAGAATGTGACGTTATTTAAATTATGGTCAAATTTTTTTTTCTGAATCATAAGCATTTTCAGAGCTATGTACGCTTTTTACCGATTTATTTGGAAAAGCGTTGTTTTGAAGGTCTCAATTTCCATATTTCAAAAATTCAATTTTAATGATAGACTTGTTCTGATTGCTGTTTTGGAATCAGGGGGTGATACTCTTCAAGAAAATTACTTCTTGAATATATAAAAAAAATTTGGTTGGGCATTGCTAATAGGCCTATAACTTACTTTCTGTGCCTTTTCCCATATCATATTCACTTTGTTCATTCTAAATGGCTTCCTAGATTCTGTCAAGGGTTTGTTGACATCCTCTGAGTATTTCCCAGCCTCAGAGGCCCTATAGATAAATAGTATAAGTATTCCACACACGCCTCCTACTTTCATCTTCGTTCTGGAACGAGTTACAAAGAATCGGAATTAATCAGACGCTTAAATTTCAACCCACCCCACCCAGACAAACGTTTGGTTGATACTGATTAAGAATTTTCCATATTTACGTTTCCTGTTGGGGATTCTTCTGCCTAGCCTTCTCCTTAAGTCTAGATCTACAGAGGTTGAAATAGGAATGTGTATCTAGAGGAGGCTACATTGAACATTTTGTGATAATATTACCGTTAGGAAAATCATAATGTCTGCTGAAAGTAGTGGAGAGAACCAGGACTTCAGAGGAATGTTGGTGCGGTTGTCCAACTTGTTGAAAAAAGACGATCTGGAGGCCATGAAATATATGTGTAAAGATGTTATTGGAAAAAGAGACTTATCTAAGATAGAAAGTTTTTTCGAATTGTGTGACAATCTTGAAAGCCGGGATATGCTTGATAGTATTAATATTGCGTTCTTACAGAAACTACTCACTGACTGCTGTTCCGGAAGAAAGGATGTGTTACATGTTTTAGAAAGTTACACTAAACCACAAAATGGGATACACAATGAAACAGGTAATGAAACACAGCTCCAATAATGGAGTATATTTACCAAATCTTTCCACACCATCTTCTCTTATATCCTCATCTATTGAACCTCATTGATGATGGCCAAAATTAAGTTGATTAATGTATTGTATATATAATATATATGTATGTACTCCCAGAGACATATATAAAGAATACATGGTCAGTGTCTTAAAATATAAGCTGTATTTTGGCGAGGGTAAAGAAAGACAAAAGTGGCGAGCCTTGGCGAGCCACTTTTGTCTTTCTGTCCCGAGCCAAAAATACAGCTTATATTTTAAGACACTGACCATGTATTCTATTTATCCTGCAACAGTCATAAAAAATTCTCATAAAAAATAATCATTTTGAAGTGAAACGATGTAAAATGATAGAAATATGTTCGCCTCTTAAACATAGTTTCACTTTGAAGTAGGTCAGTCGAACTGACGCACGTGCTCAGATTCCAAAATACAGCTGTTTTCCGTCACTGCCGTATACAGCAAAAATATATACGGTGAGTGTATTCCGACAATGCGGTGGCAGTTGCAGGATAAATAGATATATGTCTCTGGTACTCCATTACGTTTTCACCCAGAATAGTATAAAAAATGATAGATTTCAAAGATGATTTTACTGGTTTACTAGGTTCAAGAAAATAAATATGTATTTTGAGGTGTCAGCTCCGTGCATCGTTAAGTGTATTGTGTGTTTTAATTTTGTTACAGTACTTAAGAGGGACATCACGGTAAACCAATTTTTTTTTCATATTATTGGGTATATCTTTAAAAAATATAACTTTATGAACAATAACCATTCGAATTTGATGATAAACGGTAAACCTCTGGTTAGTTCAAACAAAATTAAATAAATATTGACAAACCTGTTCGAATTATTCGAAATTATGCTTCAGAAAATAAGCGCAAGTTCGAACTATTAGAGTCGATATCGACGAAAATCTCGGCAGAGTTAAATCATTAGACACACACACATCCATTGTAAATCTAATACGTAACAATGGCAGCCTGAACAATGGCACATTTATAAATAAGTAAAATGATAGTATTTTATTTAATTCAAAGTCAATTGATCGTTAAACGTTCTTCATTTCGCGATAACTATGATGGTTATTGCGCGAAGCTGCTCAGGCAATGCGTAGCCTATAGGCCCCAAAACAGTACAGTACTACATGTTTCATTTGTGACACAAAAGTTAAACATTTGTACAGTATAGGGTCCTAATCTCCGCATGGCTATATTTTTTATCTGAATCAGAAACTATCGCTTTATTTTTGTAATAAATGGTAAATACATCGAAAGCATAGTCTACATAACTTGTTGCGTTTACGAAAGCACTACTGTAAAAATAGGCGATATATGTTGATAAAATTAGGTCAGAACATCAACATGTCGGCTTTTAAATATGCCCAGTCGTATTATCTGCCAAACATATATTTGAAACCTGCAAAATTATCCATCACTAATTATATAATTGGGACAGCTGTGGATTGTTTTGACTGGATATGAACGTCACTCAGCATGACCGGGCAGCCGATCCTTTCAACTTTACTGCAAGCGACACCTTGCATGGCCTGCTTAATTACCTATAGCGTAAGGTCGCAGGTTTTCAGGTAATACCTTCATTGGCAATAATTAAGCGATGTCCAGTCACATTTAAATAATCATAATGGTAAGTTAACACTATATTTGAAAATACATGTATGATTTCTTAGTTTGCTATAACCACCGCGAATACAAATATCACATGTTATATTATTTATACATTATCGGGGCCTAAATTTGCAATCAGCTGTCTCGTGCGTGGTGTATTGTGCAATGTAAAAAACTGAATTAACGCTAAAATATGTGGCATATATTAAATTATACACGCATTCCAATGATCATGCATACAATCTAATAACCTAAATGTGCCTGTTGATCAAATTTAAGTCTTGGCATTTTTTTCTGGAACTATCAGCGCGTTCAAACTAACCAGCGTTTTACCATATGTACATAAAAACCATGAACTATTAATTATAAAAAGGTTATCACAATTCGTTGATCAACAATTTGGATATGTAAATTTTGTGACATACACGATAAAACGCATGCGCAACACAAACTAAAACACATGAAAACAAAAATGGCTTCCAACGTGAATCGACTGCGGTTGAAAACAATAACAGCTTCCACAATAAAGAGAATTAGGGCCAAGTGGGCCAAAGACAATCCTAGAATTACACTGCGCCGCAGTACAATAGATTCGAACAGTTCAAACATGAAAACAATGACTGCAGTAATACGGATGCTGCTCGTATTCTGCTTGATTGCTGAATATAGTAGGGCATAACAAACTCGGTAATATTTATACAAAATCGGTAATATTGATACAGTCTGTACCAGTACATCGCTACTGTCAATATACTATATGTACAGTGTTTACACTTATAAACACATAAATATTTGCCCCGGAATATATACAGAAGTTCACGACATTTAAACTACTGTATAATATCGTTATCCAACTAACCCAGATGGAATATTTCAACTTATAAGCTATCGTGTGTTTGTGTTTACAAATGAACATACCTCGATTTCAAAACAGTCACGTGATGATTTTAAAATAATTTCTCCGCTAAATTTAGAGGGGGCATTCCCAACTAAATCAAGTGGTCAATCTGGACTGGAACAAAACACGTACATTCAATAAAAATAACAACGTTTTTACCGTGATGTCCTTTTAATTTGAAAGTTTATAATAAAAAATCAAACTTTCATTAATTCTCTTTTTTTTTGGGGTGTTTATTTTTTTTTAGCTCACCTGGACCAAAGGTCCGGTGTCATGAGCTTATGTCATGGCTCGGCGTCCGGCGTCCGGTCGTCAACATTTGCTTCAAATCGCTACTAGTCAAAAAGCTCTTATTGGATTTTTACCAAATTTGGTCAGAAACATCCTTGGCAGAAGGGGAACAGATTTTGCATAAATGGTGACTCTAACCCCAAAGGGGCCAAAGGGGCGGGGCCCAATAGGGGCAATAGAGGTAATTCTTTAAATCGCTACTAGTCATAAAGTTATGAATGGATTTGAACCCAATTTGGTCAGAAACATCCTTGGGGAAAGGGGAACAAATATTGCATAAATGTTGGTTCTTACCCCCGAGGGGCCGAATGGGTGGGGCCCAATAGGGGAAATAGAGGTAATTCCTTTAAATCACTACTAGTCATTCAGTTATGAATGGATTTGAACCAACTTTGGTCAGAAACATCCTTGGGGAAAGCGAAACAGATTTTGCATTAATGATGATTTTGACCCCCAATGGGCCAAAGGGTTGGTCCCCATAGGGGAAATAAAGGTAATTCCTTTAAATCGGTTCCAGTCATTAAGTTATGAACGCATGTTGTAAAAACAATCCTTGAGGTCTTTCAGACCCTTAGAGAGTCTGGACTTCGTTATTTCTTTAAAGCAGTTGGGATCCCCACACTTTAACCATCTATAGCACTGTTTGAGATTGACAAATGACACAAATTGAACATGAACATTATTTTGACATTTGGTCAAATCCAACCAGGTGAGCGATACAGGCCCCATTGGCCTCTTTTTTTTTGTAATTCATGCCGCCCCCTATGGCGTTGTGTATATGATGTGATGGTGGTATATTGTACTGTAGGCCTATATGCTTATGTTTTTGTGGCTGGTATAGATACAAGCATCAACTGACCCCAGTGTACATATATATATCATCCAGACAAGTGCAGATAAAAATGCTTGTCTGTTTCCATAGTATAAATATAGGAAAGTATAAAAGGGCGAGAGTGTATGAGAGATGAAATATTAGGGAATAACACAAATGAAAAGATTAAGTCAGAGCATAGAATACTGGAAAAGGCCTGGATGCTGATGTTAGAGTCTCCAGTGGTACAAATACAATAACCTTGAAGTCTGTGTTTGTGTTTTCTTGACATTCCAGCTGGATTTCAATATTCAAGGTTTCTTCTGAACTTTAACATCCTGACAAATAGTTGTCTGATATAGTGCCCCTACACCAGAAAATGATTTATTCATCAAAATTTTTAACTAGTATTAACCGAGTAAATTATAGAACTATATATGGTATTGATTCTCCTACATTAGGTTATATACTCTATCATTCAACATATCTTTGTATTATAATTTATATGTTACAAAAACATAGAGAGGTTTTAACTGACATCAGTAATCATATTTTCAAGTTTAAATCACATCAGTAATCATGACAAACATGCATGTGTAATTAAGAAAATGTCAGCAAGTACAATTGATTTATAATAAAGTAATTATATCAAGTTTATATTAGTTGACATTATCAAAAGCTATGTTAAAAAATTCAGTTTACATCAAGTTTAACTGCTATTTGATGTTGATAATGGGTATTATATACATACTAGTAATAATAATTGTCAAGTAGTAATAACGACAGTCTAGTACAGACAAGTAAATTGTCAAATTTTCGAGGCAATCTGTCCCTTTATTAAGACACAGGTAAATTAAATACGATCAAATATAGACATAGAACATGGAACAGTTACACAAATATAGTGGGTATAAACAACAATGAATATCGTTATGTTGTAAAAACGATCCCCCTCTGCCGATAATTAATTCGCTGAGGGCCTATTATGATTAATTAGAGAACATCTTAGGTGGTGTACAGATCGTAAAAGTAAATGAATAAATAAATAAATAGATAAATATATAAATAATATAACTAAAAGGTTTAACAAAATAACATCGCGAGTTGATTCGATGTGATGGCAGCGCGTGCTATGTAGTGAATGTTTTTGGTTTTGTTTTTCTACGCAGTATGTACATTTCGTCCTGCAAATCTCGGCCCGAACAGCGGGTAGCAGTGACAATATCAGGTGGCAAATCCCATATTACTGACTAAAATTAGTTTGTTTTAACGAAATTGAATAAATATTTAAATCATATAAATGTAATTGTGTAGAACGGTATAATTTAGGCATTAAAAGCAAACAGAAAGGTGGTCGAAAGTAATAATATACATATATATATGGAAGAAAATGAGTTCATAGTTGGAAATGCTGTTTTATTGCATTTTTGCCAGTGAACTATAAAAATCTATCAAAATGATAAAATTTAAAAACGATGAGCAGTGAAGATAGAAGATTTTGCAATGAAAATATACATTTTTTTGTTTGTGACCAAATAGAGCGAACCTGTTTGTTTCCAATTAAAGCGAAGATAGATAAATGGGTTATTTTTCTGTATTTCTGAAATATTCAGACTAATTTATGACAAAATACTCACTTGACGTTAGCATTTCATGCACAGATTCTCCAGTAAAAGAAGAAAACACTTATTGCGTTGATCAGTCCTTTCAAAATGAATGATGTTGCTGATTCCCTCACTTTTTGACACTATTAATTCTTCTATGTTTTTAATGTTTTTTAGCATAAAAATGCAATAAAAAGAAAATTGAATGGTTTCTAGTTGAAAAGAACATATATTTCAGACATATGACAGAATATTTTGATAATTTCGAAATATTGATATTCTGTAATACTCGTGAAGTATGCTATATTCAACGGGAAACCATTAAATATCCTCTGTATATTTATTGAGCTGACTGACTTTATATTCATTGTATAAACATATGAATTGGTGTAGTGAATTTCTGTATATCCATTGCAATCTTCTCATTTCAGTAGCCAACATAACACAAAACGTACAGTTGAATCCAGTAAATCCCCATCAACAGATTGTATACCTGCAGCCTGCCCAGGGTTTCCACAGTCATCAAATGTCACCAAGTAGTGCTACCTACTCCTTACCGACTTACGACTACAAACGTAAGTCTTGGCTGTGTTATAGGGCCAATAATATGTAGTACACTAATGAGAATACTAGTTACTATATCTTTACTGGAATATATATTCAACCAGTATTAACAAAAACACAATTTAAGGACTGGACTTTAATTCACCTCACCCATCTTGCTCTGAAAAAGGTTGGAGGTGTGCTTTAAGGGACAGGAGCATTTGTTAAGTCTGATACATTGTATGTCATAGTTTTAACTGACAGGTTCAGATTGCCAAAGCATGACCTTAGAACATGGGATGCAATATCCTTATATTAAACTTATGAAAACATAATTATGATTCCAGAAATCATGACAATCATATAACAGTTATGAGCATGTAAATTTCAAACTTGATGTACACGTTTAATTTTACAATTAAGTCAATTGTTAAAATACCCAGCAAAAACACTGTAAGAGGAATATTGCTTTTTTGAATTAATACACAAAATAACTAGATAAAAAATATAAGATATACACCATATACATAAACATTTTTTTTATTTAGATGTTGAAAAAGAAATCAATTACCTGACGAGGAAACTTGGAAGGGAATGGCGTTTCTTCATGCGTACCTTAGGAATATCTGACTATGACATGGCTGAGATGGAGCAACAGCATCCACGTAACATGCGTGAACAGATTCATGGTTGTTTTGTGATTTGGGTGCAGCAGAATAAAGGTGCCGTCAACAAGAATATGCTGATAAAGGCTTTGACAGATGTTTCTGTGGAGAGATTTGATCTCGCTGCTAACCTGGAGGATAATGACTTTTCTTAACTTTTCGGAAGAAGACAGAGGTTATTAACAATCAATATACCAATGCTTGTCCTAAGAACATTTCTGAAAGTCCAGCCTAGTAAGAGATGTTTGGCAGATTATGTGATATACAATGTCTATATCTAGGTGGTGTAAGCATGTGTCAGAGAAGGAATTCTGGTGGGGATATCTAAAGTTAATTTTGTTAACAGTATTTTTGTTCTAAGAAAGTAGTTCTGTATAGGTATATACGTACATCCGATTGTCAAGGTTTCATTCCTGTGAGTATGATCATACAAAGCTTAAGGCTGTATATCTGATCATCATATCATCTGCATGGTATGTGGATTGATGCAGAGACCATTTTTGAGAATAATTCTGATAAGTTTGTAATTTAGAAAATGTCTTATCCATAGAGACTTCATTTAAACTAAAATTATCCTAAAGAGAAACATAAACAAATTAGCCATGGAATTATAGGAAAGGATGGTCTCTAAGGCTGAAGTGTGTCCAGGCCAAGGTAGCTATCTACAAAGACAATCTTTTTACCCTAGTTACTTTATAATAAGACAGAGGTATAATGGTGATAGGTTGGATGAGGGTATAATGGTGATAGGTTGGACTGAGGGTATAAGGTCCTGAAGAGGAAGTAATTGTATTGTTTTTGATGCTATTGTTAGTTACTGTATGTGTTAATAATGGTACCAGTTATGACTGATTTTGTATCCTA
The DNA here is from genome assembly GCF_902652985.1 of Pecten maximus. Classification (NCBI taxonomy): domain Eukaryota; kingdom Metazoa; phylum Mollusca; class Bivalvia; order Pectinida; family Pectinidae; genus Pecten; species Pecten maximus. The sequence continues at coordinate 5,646,380 of NC_047015.1, read as the reverse complement.
ATGAGGTTATAATTGAACATTCCCAGCTGCTAGTCAGCAATGTATATACAGATATAATTTATGAGGGATGTGTTATACTTCAATGGATTGTTTTTCCTCCTGAACTGTGAAAGGTATGTCTTTATGATCGAGAACTTAAATGTTCATGAACACTATATAGAATACTGAAGGACAGTACATAAAACTTGGTGTGTATATCTTCTGTTGAATGCTCTATAGTGTATTTTGATTTATCAATCCTCCATCTTTACTGCATGGAATCATGATTACTAGAAACACCCTGCAGAAATATTACTGACAAGCAGGCCTCGTATAGAAGCAGAAATAAATGACTGATTTTGTATGCATTTATATTTGTGGTCTAACTACTTTTTTCTGATACTTCACAGCTTTCTGGGCGAGTTCCCCATTTCTCCCTCAAAGGGGTGTAAGATCTGTTATTCTCTTACCCTGGACAGGGATATCCGCAGTTTTACAGGAGTGAGATTTTCTTATCTCACCCTTGGGAAAAGACAAGCTACACATGCTCTTTGAACATGCTCTTCTTCTCGAAAGGGTGACGTCACTATGACCTGACCTGGAACATTTGAATGCTAAATATCCATGTTATTCACAAAAGAAATTGAAATAAGTATTAAATATCAAGAGTTAACAGAATGTTTGGTGTTCTTTTTGACAAGCTTATTGGAACTGTATTTTGTATGAAACATCATCATAAGGTGTAAAGCCTCTGCTGCAGCCTTAAATCACAACAGTCATCCGCCGTCCACTTATTGTTGTTTACATATGTTTGGATTTTGTTCACACTACGATTGGAAAACAGGATAAGAGAAAAATAATCATTCACCCCTTTTTTGGAAGAGATAGGGGGATCTCAACCCTCGAAGGGAGATTGTTAAGTTCCCGAACACTCGGCAAGCCTCATGTTTGGGAATTTAAAAATCCCCCCCCTCGGGTTGAGATCCCCTATCTCACCCCAAAAGAGGTGTAAGCTTCCGTTAATCTTGCATACTTCACAGGGTAATCCTGTTTGCTAGGGATGGATAATTATCTCACATGGGGTAAGGACAGCGTCCACATGCTATGATGTCATAATAAAGAATTGTCAACATGTATTGTTTCTGTGATGTCATATTGTTCTTTTGAATAGGGAATCCCTCATCTAAACCCTGGGATTGTTGGCATTCATTGGATGAATTATATATATACATTTTGTATGTTGTTTTTTTTCCAACTGGAATTTGTTTATTTGTGGGTATTTGTGAGCAATTACCAGGAGAATTATTTGTTTTTTCACAATTTGCGAACTGAAAGGATTATTGCAGTAGGCAGTGTAACATCTTTGTTTAACATGTTGGTGGGTATGAGATAGTAGGGAGTAGGCCTAGAATGTATGGCGCCGCAGACAGTAGGGAGTAGACCTGGAATGTATGGCTCCATAGACAGTAGGGAGTAGGACTGGAATGTATGGCCCCACAGACAGTAGGGAGTAGGACTGGAATGTATGGCCCCACTGACAGTAGGGAGTAAACCTGGAATGTATGGCCCCATAGACAGTAGGGAGTAGGCCTGGAATGTATGTCCCCATAGACAGTAGGGAGTAGGCCTGGAATGTATGGCCCCAGATAGTAGGGAGTAAACCTGGAATGTATGGCCCCATAGACAGTAGGGAGTAGACCTGGAATGTATGGCCCCATAGACAGTAGGGAGTAGGCCTGGAATGTATGGTCCCATAGACAGTAGGGAGTAGACCTGGAATGTATGGCCCCACAGACAGTAGGGAGTAGGACTGGAATGTATGGTCCCATAGACAGTAGGGAGTAGACCTGGAATGTATGGCCCCATAGACAGTAGGGAGTAGGACTGGAATGTATGGTCCCATAGACAGTAGGGAGTAGGCCTGGAATGTATGGCCCCACAGATAGTAGGGAGTAGCCCTGGAATGTATGGCCACACAGACAGTAGGGAGTAGCCCTGGAATGTATGGCTGCACAGATAGTAGGGAGGAAACCTGGAATGTATGGCCCCATAGACAGTAGGGAGTAGACCTGGAATGTATGGTCCCATAGACAGTAGGGAGTAGGCCTGGAATGTATGGCCCCACAGATAGTAGGGAGTAGGCCTGGAATGTATGGCTGCACAGACAGCAGGGAGTAGACCTGGAATGTATGGTCCCATAGACAGTAGGGAGTAGGACTGGAATGTATGGCTCCACAGACAGTAGGGAGTAGGCCTGGAATGTATGGCTCCACAGACAGCAGGGAGTAGACCTGGAATGTATGGCCCCACAGACAGTAGGGAGTAGACCTGGAATGTATGGCCCCATAGACAGTAGGGAGTAGGCCTGGAATGTATGGCCCCATAGACAGTAGGGAGTAGGCCTGGAATGTATGGTCCCATAGACAGTAGGGAGTAGGCCTGGAATGTATGGCCCCATAGACAGTAGGGAGTAGGCCTGGAATGTATGGCCCCACTGACAGTAGGGAGTAGGCCTGGAATGTATGGCCCCACAGACAGTAGGGAGTAGACCTGGAATGTATGGCCCCACAGACAGTAGGGAGTAGGCCTGGAATGTATGGCCCCACTGACAGTAGGGAGTAAACCTGGAATGTATGGCTCCACAGACAGTAGGGAGTAGGCCTGGAATGTATGGCCCCATAGACAGTAGGGAGTAGACCTGGAATGTATGGCTCCACAGACAGCAGGGAGTAGACCTGGAATGTATGGCCCCACTGACAGTAGGGAGTAAACCTGGAATGTATGGCCCCATAGACAGTAGGGAGTAGGCCTGGAATGTATGGCCCCATAGACAGTAGGGAGTAGGCCTGGAATGTATGGTCCCATAGACAGTAGGGAGTAGGCCTGGAATGTATGGCCCCACAGACAGTAGGGAGTAGGCCTGGAATGTATGGCTCCATAGACAGTAGGGAGTAGACCTGGAATGTATGGCCCCACAGACAGTAGGGAGTAGACCTGGAATGTATGGCTCCACAGACAGCAGGGAGTAGACCTGGAATGTATGGCCCCACTGACAGTAGGGAGTAAACCTGGAATGTATGGCCCCATAGACAGTAGGGAGTAGGCCTGGAATGTATGGCCCCATAGACAGTAGGGAGTAGGCCTGGAATGTATGGTCCCATAGACAGTAGGGAGTAGACCTGGAATGTATGGTCCCATAGACAGTAGGGAGTAGGCCTGGAATGTATGGTCCCATAGACAGTAGGGAGTAGGCCTGGAATGTATGGCTCCATAGACAGTAGGGACTAGGCCTGGAATGTATGGCCCCACAGATAGTAGGGAGTAGGCCTGGAATGTATAGCCCCACAGACAGCAGGGACTAGGCCTGGAATGTATGGCCCCACAGATAGTAGGGAGTAGGCCTGGAATGTATAGCCCCACAGACAGCAGGGACTAGGCCTGGAATGTATGGCCCCACAGACAGCAGGGAGTAGACCTGGAATGTATGGCCCCATAGACAGCAGGGAGTAGACCTGGAATGTATGGCCCCATAGACAGTAGGGAGTAGACCTGGAATGTATGGCCCCACAGACAGCAGGGAGTAGGCCTGGAATGTATGGCCCCACAGACAGCAGGGAGTAGGCCTGGAATGTATGGCTCCACAGACAGTAGGGAGCAGGCCTGGAATGTATGGCCCCACAGACAGCAGGGAGTAGACTTGGAATGTATGGCCCCATAGACAGTAGGGAGTAGGCCTGGAATGTATGGCCCCACAGATAGTAGGGAGTAGGCCTGGAATGTATGGCTGCACAGACAGCAGGGAGTAGACCTGGAATGTATGGCCCCACAGATAGTAGGGAGTAGGCCTGGAATGTATGGTCCCATAGACAGTAGGGAGTAGGACTGGAATGTATGGCTCCACAGACAGTAGGGAGTAGACCTGGAATGTATGGTCCCATAGACAGTAGGGAGTAGATCTGGAATGTATGGCCCCACAGACAGTAGGGAGTAGACCTGGAATGTATGGCCCCATAGACAGTAGGGAGTAGGCCTGGAATGTATGGCTCCATAGACAGTAGGGAGTAGGCCTGGAATGTATGGCTCCATAGACAGTAGGGAGTAGGCCTGGAATGTATGGCCCCATAGACAGTAGGGAGTAGGCCTGGAATGTATGGCCCCATAGACAGTAGGGAGTAGGCCTGGAATGTATGGCCCCATAGACAGTAGGGAGTAGGCCTGGAATGTATGGCCCCATAGACAGTAGGGAGTAGGCCTGGAATGTATGGCCCCATAGACAGTAGGGAGTAGGCCTGGAATGTATGGCTCCATAGACAGTAGGGAGTAGGCCTGGAATGTATGGTCCCACTGACAGTAGGGAGTAAACCTGGAATGTATGGCCCCATAGACAGTAGGGAGTAGGCCTGGAATGTATGGCCCCATAGACAGTAGGGAGTAGGCCTGGAATGTATGGCTCCATAGACAGTAGGGAGTAGGCCTGGAATGTATGGTCCCACTGACAGTAGGGAGTAAACCTGGAATGTATGGCCCCATAGACAGTAGGGAGTAGGCCTGGAATGTATGGCCCCATAGACAGTAGGGAGTAGGCCTGGAATGTATGGTCCCATAGACAGTAGGGAGTAGACCTGGAATGTATGGTCCCATAGACAGTAGGGAGTAGGCCTGGAATGTATGGTCCCATAGACAGTAGGGAGTAGGCCTGGAATGTATGGCTCCATAGACAGTAGGGAGTAGGCCTGGAATGTATGGCCCCACAGATAGTAGGGAGTAGGCCTGGAATGTATAGCCCCACAGACAGCAGGGACTAGGCCTGGAATGTATGGCCCCACAGATTGTAGGGAGTAGGCCTGGAATGTATAGCCCCACAGACAGCAGGGACTAGGCCTGGAATGTATGGCCCCACAGACAGCAGGGAGTAGACCTGGAATGTATGGCCCCATAGACAGCAGGGAGTAGACCTGGAATGTATGGCCCCATAGACAGTAGGGAGTAGACCTGGAATGTATGGCCCCACAGACAGCAGGGAGTAGGCCTGGAATGTATGGCCCCACAGACAGCAGGGAGTAGGCCTGGAATGTATGGCTCCACAGACAGTAGGGAGCAGGCCTGGAATGTATGGCCCCACAGACAGCAGGGAGTAGACTTGGAATGTATGGCCCCATAGACAGTAGGGAGTAGGCCTGGAATGTATGGCTCCACAGACAGTAGGGAGTAGGCCTGGAATGTATGGCCCCACAGACAGCAGGGACTAGGCCTGGAATGTATGGCCCCATAGACAGTAGGGAGTAGGCCTGGAATGTATGGCCCCACAGACAGCAGGGAGTAGACCTGAAATGTATGGCCCCATAGACAGTAGGGAGTAGACCTGGAATGTATGGCCCCACAGACAGCAGGGAGTAGGCCTGGAATGTATGGCCCCAGATAGTAGGGAGTAGGCCTGGAATGTATGGCTCCACAGACAGCAGGGAGTAGGCCTGGAATGTATGGCTCCACAGACAGTAGGGAGTAGGCCTGGAATGTATGGCTCCACAGACAGTAGGGAGTAGGCCTGGAATGTATGGCTGCACAGACAGCAGGGAGTAGGCCTGGAATGTATGGCTCCACAGACAGTAGGGAGTAGGCCTGGAATGTATGGCTCCACAGACAGTAGGGAGTAGGCCTGGAATGTATGGTCCCACTGACAGTAGGGAGTAAACCTGGAATGTATGGCTGCACAGACAGTAGGGAGTAGGCCTGGAATGTATGGCTCCACAGACAGTAGGGAGTAGACCTGGAATGTATGGCTCCACAGACAGTAGGGAGTAGGCCTGGAATGTATGGCTCCACAGACAGTAGGGAGTAGGCCTGGAATGTATGGCCCCATAGACAGTAGGGAGTAGGCCTGGAATGTATGGCTGCACAGACAGCAGGGACTAGGCCTGGAATGTATGGCCCCACAGACAGCAGGGACTAGGCCTGGAATGTATGGCCCCATATACAGCAGGGAGTAGACCTGGAATGTATGGCCCCATAGACAGTAGGGAGTAGGCCTGGAATGTATGGCTCCATAGACAGTAGGGAGTAGGCCTGGAATGTATAGCCCCACAGACAGCAGGGAGTAGGCCTGGAATGTATGGCTCCATAGACAGTAGGGAGTAGACCTGGAATGTATGGTCCCATAGACAGTAGGGAGTAGGACTGGAATGTATGGTCCCATAGACAGTAGGGAGTAGGCCTGGAATGTATGGTCCCATAGACAGTAGGGAGTAGGACTGGAATGTATGGCTCCATAGACAGTAGGGAGTAGACCTGGAATGTATGGCCCCATAGACAGTAGGGAGTAGACCTGGAATGTATGGTCCCATAGACAGTAGGGAGTAGGCCTGGAATGTATGGCTCCATAGACAGTAGGGAGTAGGCCTGGAATGTATAGCCCCACAGACAGTAGGGATTAGGACTGGAATGTATGGCCCAGATAGTAGGGAGTAGGCCTGGAATGTATGGCCCCACAGACAGCAGGGAGTAGACCTGGAATGTATGGCCCCATAGACAGCAGGGAGTAGACCTGGAATGTATGGCCCCATAGACAGTAGGGAGTAGACCTGGAATGTATGGCCCCACAGACAGCAGGGAGTAGACTTGGAATGTATGGCCCCATAGACAGTAGGGAGTAGGCCTGGAATGTATGGCCCCACAGACAGCAGGGAGTAGACCTGGAATGTATGGCCCCATAGACAGTAGGGAGTAGACCTGGAATGTATGGCCCCACAGACAGCAGGGAGTAGGCCTGGAATGTATGGCCCCAGATAGTAGGGAGTAGGCCTGGAATGTATGGCCCCACAGACAGCAGGGAGTAGACCTGGAATGTATGGCCCCATAGACAGCAGGGAGTAGACCTGGAATGTATGGCCCCATAGACAGTAGGGAGTAGACCTGGAATGTATGGCCCCACAGACAGCAGGGAGTAGACTTGGAATGTATGGCCCCATAGACAGTAGGGAGTAGGCCTGGAATGTATGGCCCCACAGACAGCAGGGAGTAGACCTGGAATGTATGGCCCCATAGACAGTAGGGAGTAGACCTGGAATGTATGGCCCCACAGACAGCAGGGAGTAGGCCTGGAATGTATGGCCCCAGATAGTAGGGAGTAGGCCTGGAATGTATGGCCCCATAGACAGTAGGGAGTAAACCTGGAATGTATGGCCCCATAGACAGTAGGGAGTAAACCTGGAATGTATGGTCCCATAGACAGTAGGGAGTAGGCCTGGAATGTATGGTCCCACTGACAGTAGGGAGTAAACCTGGAATGTATGGCCCCATAGACAGTAGGGAGTAGGCCTGGAATGTATGGCCCCATAGACAGTAGGGAGTAGGCCTGGAATGTATGGCCCCACAGACAGTAGGGAGTAGACCTGGAATGTATGGCCCCATAGACAGTAGGGAGTAGACCTGGAATGTATGGCTCCACAGACAGTAGGGAGTAGACCTGGAATGTATGGCCCCATAGACAGTAGGGAGTAGATCTGGAATGTATGGCCCCACAGACAGTAGGGAGTAGACCTGGAATGTATGGCCCCATAGACAGTAGGGAGTAGGCCTGGAATGTATGGCTCCACAGACAGTAGGGAGTAGGCCTGGAATGTATGGCTGCACAGACAGCAAGGACTAGGCCTGGAATGTATGGCCCAACAGATAGTACATATTTGGCCTGGAATGTATTGCCTAAAAGACAGTAGTATTGATAAAGCAAGATGATCATATGTCTTTTACATGAAGTTGGTGAGGTTGCTAGGACCAGCTTGGTTTGAACACATGTACACGAGCCCCAGTTCTGTCCCACACAAATTTCTTGGAAATACCAGGGATCCACCATGAAACTACACATGTCCTTGTTATGCATTCAGAGATATGATGTCTTGATACACTTAGTGGTCTTATCAATAGCAATATGGATGAAATTCAATCAAAGGATTGTGAAATAAACACAATTGACATCTCCTCTGATTGGATAAGGGGTTCCTTGGTTATACACTACATTGTGTATTATCCAAAATGTTTGAGATCACAACCTATTACTATATGCTGAGTTCACAGAAAGAAACACTAGATACTTTTATTGTATCATGATCGCTCCTGGGACTTAGTTCTTTGGTCATTTGAACACAATAATTCCCTTAGGGCTATACTAGGGTTCGGCCTATATGGTCTGTATGAACGCGGGGTCAATAGTTTTACAGAGGAAGATTTACTTACAATGTATCCCCAGGGATATGAACAATACAAGTCATGTAAGCCTATTGTTACAATAACTGATGATAATTATGTAGTCTCCGTTTCTCTCCAACCAATTATTAATTGAAACCCTGTAATCAGACCAGAGGGAACTATTGAATACATTGTACATGTATTGTCTTATCAATACCATGTTATGCTGACACCCAGTCAATGAAAACAGATTTTGAATATGTCGCATTCAAAGTACAGAGTATCTCCATCGCTTTTTCCCTGAGAAGCAGAAATGAAAAGGTATAAAACTAGGAGAGATCTAAATATTTAATTACTAGTTTTTATTGATCAGTGAAAGATATGAAGTCACCAAGGGACAGCATAGCATGCTATTTATGGAACATCAGTGTGTCATCAAACATAGTTGTTCATATTAATATTAATATGTTTACGACAGTATTAACAATATATTCCAAAGGGAAGGTGAATGTTTTCTCTTTTGCTGGTAACATACTCTAAAACTCTTTCTTCTATTTTTGAAAAAGTTCTTTTAAGTTGATAATGTAATTCAGTTTGTACATGTACCTGGAACTAAAAGTAGATACATTTCAACAGGCAAAGCCACAATTGGCTTGAATTCTCATTGCTAGTATGTTTAAATAACAAACTTCAAATGGTACCATTCTAAATGTCTGTAATAAGGGACACAATTTCGATATATTAAAAACTAAAACGGCTGATAACGGTCAACTTAAATGTCCAAAAAGTTTGAATGTGGCCCTTATAACAATGCTCTATACTGATCATGTCCATACAGCTTTTAGAAGATTACATTTTTAGAAACTGTAACAAACTTCAAATGTCAGTGGTGGATTATGGTCATCTTGCAAGATTAGTCAAGTTGAAATGCTATGATTAGTGCAAAATACATTATTAGATATGCAAGCAAAAATATGTATTGGTAGTAATTATCTAGTTAAAATATCAGTAGTGAAATAACCTTCAAAATACTACATACATATACTGATATACAATTGTATTTGCACATATACATTGGTGACTCGATACATGGCGTGTTAAAACCAAAGTTCAGTAGTACATCAAAAGGTGTGTGTTCAAATAGGAGGAGTACAACATGAACTTAAACACGGTATTACATTAACAGTTGGTCTGTTTTTTGTGTGGGACATTCATTTACTCGATTGGAGGGATGCTGAGTTTGGCGAAGATCCTTCTACAAGCCTTACAGTTATTGCAATCAGAATGCAGCCCAACAGTCTTACTGACAGACAAATTCCAGGCCATCGAGGATTGGTCTTGAGATCCGTCCATGTGGGTCGACACGGACGTTACAATCTGTTCCCGCACTTGAGCTGTTGATGGTAACGACATTCCCTTCCTTGTTTTTCTATCTATACCTGGTGAAAGGCTACGGCTTTCCTGGTCAGTATCCAGTGACCTTTGTTGATCAGTAGCTGATGACCTTTCTTGGTCAGTGGCTGATGACTGGTCATTGGCCAATGACCTTTCCTGATCAGGAGCTGATGAGTTGTCCTGGTCAGTAGCCGATGACCTGTCATATTCAGTAGCTGTTGACCTTTGGTGGTCAGTAGCCGATGACCTGTCCTGGTCAGTAGCTGATGACCTTTGGTGGTCAGTAGCCGATGACCTGTCCTGGTCAGTAGCTGATGACCTTTGGTGGTCAATAGCCGATGACCTGTCCTGGTCAGTAGCCTTGTGGTCACTATTTCCAGACCCTTGGTGATCAACACATCGTACTGTCCGATTGTTACTTTTTGTTTCTGTGTCCTTGGTAATGCACCCATCCCGATCTGGATCTACGACTTTTTCTTCATCACTGCTCAGTAAGTGCTGATAGTCAAGGTTAAGTAAAACCTGACGGTGAATAATGATTGACGTCTGGTCAATTGGTAGCCTTCCGGTGTGTCGACTAGACGGAATACACTTTGAGGACCTCTTGACTTTGGTTGCGTCAACAGCATGACCTAGACAAATACCCGGGCATGAATGAGGTACATTAGACGACTGCTCGAGTAACTTAAGACGTAAGTTGTTGCTAATCTCTTTGATCCTGGTTTCTTCGGATACAGAGGCTGAATCATGGGTTAAATGTTCCCTTTTTGCTGAGAGATCTAGTGGCGTCGGTAGACCCATCGGGTGTTTGTTTGCGTCTGATGACGGATATACAGTCTCTTTTGTCTGCTGCGGACAATATTGCTTCTCATGTTGCTGCTTCTGCTGAACTTTTGAATATGTCGATGGAGCCTTCATCAGTTCCTGGGGTTGAGTATTGGACGGAGAACAGGGGTACACATTTAGATTTGCTCTGAATGAGGATACACCATTTATCAAAAGCGATGAAGGTGGTGGCAATTGCTTTGCCGAAGTATTGATCGCGACAGGGAGCTCTTCTGGCATGGGTAACTCGTGTCTGTTATAACCTTGAGATGACATCAAATTATTGTAATGACGTTGAAATGGTGTTTGATTTTCGTAGTGACCTTGAGCTGATGTGTGATTTTCGTATTGACCTCGAGATGTTTGATTACTGTAATGACCTAGATATGGTGTTTGATTTCCGTAATGACCTTGAGACGAAATATCTTTGTGATTTATATCTACCCGTGGCATCGACACATTTACATCGGTCCGAGGCTGCCTACAGCTGGTTGCGTGCTGTGTAAATGATAGATTTGATTCGTTTACCAACTTCAATCCACTTCTATCGTGTGTACACTGGTCTGCAAAATCTGCAACGTTTACATTGGGGCACAACTTCGAATGATTTTGCTTTTTTCTATTTGACAGGAAAGCATGCATTGCTCCTGATAGAAATCTTCTCCTTTTTCTTGAATTAGCGTTTTTAAGCATTCTTTCATGATTAAGGTTTGTGACACCGTGTATTGCAGGGTTTGATGATATTGGTAGCTTATCGATGGCCATTGGTGCAGTACATTGCTTGTTTTCCTGTTCATTGGTTATTATTGATTTGTGTTCTGGATTACTGGTCATTGTTGAATCGGATTGCTTTCTTTCGTGGTCATCATTGGATATTGTCGATTTGCATTGCGTGTTGTCTGGATCTGAAGATGAATTCGACTCGTTCACGTGTTCGCCGTGTTCTAGTATTTGAGAGACTGCAGAAACAGTTGGGTTTTCACATTCAAGCATTTCCGTTAACAATGGGTTTAAGTCCCCAGTACTGTTACATTGTACACGTAGTCTTGTTGGAACGATGCCTTGTGTCGGATCTCCAAGTTGTAATGATTTTTCAGTTGAGAATTTTTCACCAGTGGTGATTATGCTCAACTGACACATTTCATCGTTACCTTCCAACGCTGATTTCACATTCAGTATATCAGAGTTTACTGGAACACAATGGTTTGTTAGTACCAACTTATTTCTTGGTGACAAAGATTTGTCTGTGGCTGTTTGTGTGCTTGTTCCCGGTGACGAAGACTTATAGACCGATATTGTCTTTGGTAACGAAGACTTGTGTGTCGGTATCACTGTTAGTCTATCGGTTCCTGAAGGTGTATTTGTGGATATTGTCTCTGATGACGAATACTGGTCTCTGTGTGTTAGACTGTTACAACTGAGATCCAGAGGGCTGCCCTGGTATAGACCTTCTGGAGAATCGTCTCTCAGTTCCAAACACGAACCAAACAATGGGTATAGCTGACATTCGTGCTGTTTTAGTCTGTCCTGGAGAGTTATCTGACGTGTGAAATACTCCATACTTTGTAACTAAGGTTACTAGTCACTTCAATTTCGTGATATGACGTTTCAAATACTATATACTAATTACATAGCCGTTTTCGTTAATCAGTTGGATCGATTGGACCTGATTTGTTGTTTTCATTGACAGAGATTTCCCAGACTGTATTAATATCTGCACGTCCGTTATGATATATGCCTGAAATATATTACATTTATAAACGGACAAACAGGGTCGGTCCGAACAGGTTTCTAGTTAACCGGCCACTAAAGTTCCCTAATCTGACGTATGGAATATCACGTACTGGTCCCTAAGGTTACTGTCCACTAAACTCCGTAATCTGATGTATGGAATATCACGTACTGGTCACTAAGGTTACTGTCCACTTAGCTCCGTAATCTGACGTATGGAATATCACGTACTGGTCACTAAGGTTACTGTCCACTAAGCTCCGTAATCTGATGTATGGGAATATCACGTACTGGTCCCTAAGGTTACTGTCCACTAAGCTCCGTAATCTGACGTATGGAATATCACGTACTGGTCACTAAGGTTACTGTCCACTGAGCTCCGTAATCTGACGTATGGAATATCACGTACTGGTCACTAAGGTTACTGTCCACTAAAGTTCCCTAATCTGATGTATGGAATATCACGTACTGGTCCCTAAGGTTACTGTCCACTAAGCTCCGTAATCTGACGTATGGAATATCACGTACTGGTCACTAAGGTTACTGTCCACTAAGCTCGGTGAACTGACGTATGGGATATCACGTACTGGTCACTAAGGTTACTGTCCACTGAGCTCCGTAATCTGACGTATGGGATATCACGTACTGGTCACTAAGGTTACTGTCCACTAAGCTCCGTACACGTACTGGTCACTAAGGTTACTGTCCACTAAGCTCCGTACACGTACTGGTCACTAAGGTTACTGTCCACTAAGCTCCGTACACGTACTGGTCACTAAGGTTACTGTCCACTAAGCTCGGTGAACTGGCGTATGGAATATCACGTACTGGTCCCTAAGGTTACTGTCCACTAAGCTCCGTAATCTGACGTATGGAATAGCACGTACTGGTCACTAAGGTTACTGTCCACTGAGCTCCGTAATCTGACGAATGGAATATCACACACTGGTCACTAAGGTTACTGTCCACTGAGCTCGGTGAACTGACGTATGGAATATCACGTACTGGTCACTAAGGTTACTGTCCACTGAGCTCGGTGAACTGACGTATGGAATATCACACACTGGTCCCTAAGGTTACTGTCCACTGAGCTCCGTAATCTGACGTATGGAATATCACGTACTGGTCACTAAGGTTACTGTCCACTAAGCTCCGTAATCTGACGTATGGAATATCACGTACTAGTCCCTAGGGTTACTGTCCACTAAGCTCGGTGAACTGACGTATGGCATATCACATACTGGTCCCTAAGATTACCGGTCTCTAAAGTTCCATAATCTGAAATATCCCATACTGGTCACTTAGTCCATAGTGGTCACTAGGGTTGGTCACCGAAGTTCCGTAATTTGACTCGTGAAATATTACAGAAGTCCCACTAAATTGTCACACATATAGCATTTGTCATTCGATTGCAATGTGAAACTTTTGATGTGTTCATCCATTGGTCGTTAACAGCCCGTAGTTACTGACTGATCATTACGTAGATCTCCCGAAGAAGATAACATTCTAGTGTTTTGTATAGCTGAACACGGTATGGAAATTACACCTTGAACATGTCTGGACAGGTCTTCGTCTTCATACATTTCCTGAAAACATAAACGTCATTCTAACAAATGTGTTTTATATAATATCAGAATCCAAGAGGATTTTGTACTACGATAATAGTAACTCGGCTCATTAATCTGTCGGAACTGATTCCACTACCTTTATCGCCAGCACAGCTGCTGAACCCTATACAAACACACACATGGGGATCAACAACGCGACTGTGTTATTCTTCTGGTACAATTTGTATGTTACGTTGGGGCATTGTCTTTCGGTAATGATCAGATATCTGTAATTCCGTTTACAAATTCACTTCTACAAATCCACATCTGCAATACATATACATTTAAATGACGTTTCCTGTGTCCCCATGCTATTCCCCATGTGTCCCCCATGCTATTCCCCATGTGTCCCCCATGCTATTCCCCATGTGTCCCCCATGCTATTCCTCATGTGTCCCCCATGCTATTTCCCATGTGTCCCCCATGCTATTCCCCAGTCCCAAATATACATACTATAGCGCAAATTTCCCGTCTACAACACTCCGTAAGGAAATTCCTCGGGCCCCAATATAATTATATAACGCAACAGTTTTCCGTGTCCCCAATGCTCAGTAAGGATATTTCTCAGTCCCGAATATAATAATTCTTTAATGTAACAGTTTTCCGTGTCCCCAATACTCTGTAAGGATATTTCACAGTTCCCAATATAATTCTATAACGCAAGTTTCCCCGTCTCCCAAAAAATGTACGGATATTCCTCAGTCCCAAACAATTCCCCGTTTCCCCAGCAGTTAACATTGTGTATTCATACTTACTTTAGAGCCAATTCAATCCTTTTCATCATGTTTTCGAAGTTCAGAAGCCGATGACAGACTATCTGTTGATGCCATCGTGTGACGTATGTTCCCTAATGCTGTAATTGATCATTGGTGCATTTCTATTCCAGTCTACCATGTCGGATAGTTCCCAAGTCGTTGACACTGTATATTACCTTAGACTTGTATATATGCATTATTAATTAATGTCGCGCTTGAACAGCATGTAATCGATATCTTTTCACATGCGATGCGTAACATAATATGTAGCACGAACTATGAAAACGTCATCCTTGGATGAAAACTTATAACAATACATGCGTTTAACCCGATGATCGATATTGATAGATAACCGAGCAGGGTAGACAAATATATATATCATATTTTAAAATCCGGTATACAAAGAACTTATGTTGCCATTCAACTATCTGTATACTCCTCGTATAGATTTCCCTTCTTTGGACAAAGTGGTCGGCACTAAAGGTCGAGAGCTGGGACAAGAAGCAGCTGTGGGAAATGTTGTCGGCACTAAAGGTCGAGAGCTGGGACAGGAAAGCAGCTGTGGGAAATGTTGTCGGCACTAAAGGTCGAGAGCTGAGACAAGAAACAGCTGTTGACAATGTTGTCGGGACAAGAAATCAAGGGCTGTGGCAGGACAATAGCTCTCGAACGATTTTCAAAGACAGTGAATCGTCCGACTGGCTTTGGAGGAGACGAAAAGAAGGATCTGTAAGCCATCCACTAAAAGGCAGCGATTAGACCAATCACTGTGGGCCAGCCAACTCAATACGTTCCAACCACCGGGATAACAAGGCTGACTGAAGACGTCTATGTAACCTGAAGATTATTACTGATTCGTCTAAAACTCTTTGTTCTAGAAGTTAGTAAAAGTAAAGTATTGAATGCTGTTTCGAATCATCCGCAAAACAAAACTCTTGGTTAATGACTTTTTATGGTGTAATCAATTAAACGTAATGACACTGATTAGACCGAATATCACAAGAAGTACCGCCTTACAATTCATATGGCAATATGAACCCTAGCTAGATGTATCATACATGAACTGGAGTAAACTCGAGATACAATGTTCAATTTACATAGACATAATATAAACTAATACTTTCAATCACGTAGTCAGCCTGTTATCAAGTGAATTCGCCCATGAATAGTTTTGTATATGTCACAAGTGTAGTACATGTATACCCTCATTAGTTGCGCCAGTATGAAATGTTTTGTGATGCGGTAATAAGGACAATGACATTACGCCATGAATAGAAAACGGCGCAACAAAATGACTGTGTATTTTATTTATTTTACGACAATTGCGAAAAAAAATGATATCCACTTATATTTATCACCCCACCTACACTACCATCTGTCAGAAATGGTCCGTGGGCCTTGCTGAAGAAGTAAACCGGAGTACCCAGTTTCTACCCACGTAGCCGGGAAGTCAAACAACTTGATCTCAACATTGAGAAAAGCCAAACTATCTTAACTCTACAACTTCAAAATCAATAAAGTTACCGCCACCGGCTAGTAAGACAGTGACATGCCCAGACGCGCTCCAGAACCTAAGGTCAGCAAAAGCGAATGGTGGAGACGGAGACTCCCACACCTACAGACGACTGTCAACACCATCGGGCCGGAACGCACTCACACTTGCCAATGATAATAGTAATAATACGGTTTCAAAGAGAAGTACGGTGGATTCGAGCACCACACTTGAACCCGATCTGTGTACAGGTAGTCGCCCCAAGGTACCGCAAGACCAGAAACCCCTCCACCCCTCCATACTGACGACAGTCAACCAATGGAACAAAGACAAACCACAGCTTTGCCAACCACTTATAAACCGTATTCAAGTATTGGCCTCACCAGCCTGCCCCCTGCAGCACTCATCACAAATATGACAACTGTTTGTAACTTCTGACCTCTCATACATATTTGCTACAACGGTATGTACCAAGTTAATCATCTACAACTGTGTGACCTCTGACCTCTCATACAGATTTACTCCTACGGTCTGTACCAGGTTAATCATCTTCAACTGTGACCTCTGACCTCCCATACAGATTTACTCCTACGGTCTGTACCAGGTTAACCCTCTACAACTGTGTGACCTCTGACCTCTCATACAGATTTACTCCTACGGTCTGTACCAGGTTAATCTCTACAACTGTGTGTGACCTCTGACCTCTCCTACAGATTTACTCCTACGGTCTGTACCAGGTTAATCCTTTACAACTGTGTTACCTCTGACCTCTCATACAGATTCCTACGGTCTGTACCAGGTTAATCCTCTACAACTGTGTGTGACCTCTGACCTCTCATACAGATTTACTCCTACGGTCTGTACCAGGTTAACCCTCTACAACTGTGTGTGACCTCTGACCTCTCATACAGATTTACTCCTACAGTCTGTACCAGGTTAATCCTTTACAACTGTGTGACCTCTGACCTCTCATACATATTTTCTCCTACGGTCTGTACCAGGTTAATCCTTTACAACTGTGTGACCTCTGACCTCTCATATAGATTTACTCCTACGGTCTGTACCAGATTAACCCTCTACAACTGTGTGACCTCTGACCTCTCATAAATATTTTCTCCTACGGTCTGTACCAGGTTAACCCTCTACAACTGTGTGTGACCTCTGACCTCTCATACAGATTTACTCCTACGGTTTGTACCTGGTTAATTTACAACTGTGTTTGACCTCTGACCTCTGATACACATGTACTCCTACGGTCTGTACCAGGTTAACCCTCTACAACTGTGTGACCACTGACCTCTCATACAGATTTACTCCTACGGTCTGTACCAGGTTAATCATCTTCAACTGTGTGTGACCTCTGACCTCTCATACAGATTTACTCCTACGTTCTGTACCAGGTTAATCTCTACAACTGTGTGTGACCTCTGACCTCTCATACAGATTTTCTCCTACGGTCTGTACCTGGTTAATCTACAACTTTGTGTGACCTCTGACCTCTTATTCATATTTTCTCCTACGGTCTGTACCTGGTTAACCATCTACAACTGTGTGACCTCTGACCTCTCATACATACTTTCTCCTACAGTCTGTACCTGGTTAATCTACAACTTTGTGTGACCTCTGACCTCTTATTCATATTTTCTCCTACGGTCTGTACCTGGTTAACCATCTACAACTGTGTGTGACCTCTGACCTCTCATACAGATTTACTCCTACGGTCTGTACCAGGTTAATCTCTACAACTGTGCGTGACCTCTGACCTCTCATACAGATTTACTCCTACGGTCTGTACCTGGTTAACCCTTTACAACTGTGTGACCTCTGACCTCTCATACATATTTTCTCCTACAGTCTGTACCAGGTTAACCCTCTACAACTGTGTGACCACTGACCTCTCATACAGATTTACTCCTACGGTCTGTACCAGGTTAATCATCTTCAACTGTGTGTGACCTCTGACCTCTCATACAGATTTACTCCTACAGTCTGTACCAGGTTAATCTCTACAACTGTGTGTGACCTCTGACCTCTCATACAGATTTTCTCCTATGGTCTGTACCTGGTTAATCTACAACTTTGTGTGACCTCTGACCTCTTATTCATATTTTCTCCTACGGTCTGTACCTGGTTAACCATCTACAACTGTGTGACCTCTGACCTCTCATACATATTTTCTCCTACAGTCTGTACCTGGTTAATCTACAAGTTTGTGTGACCTCTGACCTCTTATTCATATTTTCTCCTACAGTCTGTACCTGGTTAACCATCTACAACTGTGTGTGACCTCTGACCTCTCATGCAGATTTACTCCTACGGTCTGTACCAGGTTAATCTCTACAACTGTGCGTGACCTCTGACCTTTCATACAGATTTACTCCTACGGTCTGTACCTGGTTAACCCTTTACAACTGTGTGACCTCTGACCTCTCATACATATTTTCTCCTACAGTCTGTACCAGGTTAACCCTCTACAACTGTGTTACCTCTGACCTCTCATACATATTTTCTCCTACAGTCTGTACCAGGTTAATCTCTACAACTGTTTGTGACCTCTGACTGATCATACATCTGTACCAGGTTAATTTCTACAACTGTTTGTGACCTCTGACTGATCATACAGATTTACTCCTACGGTCTGTACCAGGTTAATCTCTACAACTGTGCGTGACCTCTGACCTCTCCTACAGATTTACTCCTACGGTCTGTATGAGGTTAACCCTCTACAACTTTGTGTGACCTGTGACCTTTCACACAGTTGTACTCCTACGATCGATACCACATGAATCCTCTACAACTGTGAATCAGGCATACGTATTAACTGTCCCAGCTATGAAGAATAAAAGAGGCCCAATGGACCTCTATCACTCACCTGCTCCTAATTTAGCTTTGCTCAGCTGGTTACAACATTATTCAAATATGAGAGTATTTAGATGTTGAGAAGTCATCATATAAAGTTTTTAGCATATTTGACTCAGGTGACTTTGAAAGTTGTGATCTTCAAAAGACATTGAATACTGGCTAGAGGCAACTCGATACACATTTACTTTGATAGGAAAGTGTAACACAAACATAACAAAAACATTAGAACATTACACATTTAATCAAAAGAATGAGAACAGAAAATTCATCAGAACAATGAAAACAATGTAATTGTACACAATCCCGACGATGGGATCATTAGTATGTGGGAATTTCTTATGAAATAGATGCTCCAAATGCCTTATGTTTTGAATTTTTATCTGCAAATAAATTGGAATGTGGACACCTTTATTACTAATACTGAAGGGTATAACTGTCTATACCAATGTTCAATGAATATTTATACAGTGCAGGCCATCTATGGACACTACTCATTAAAGGTCCTGTCTCTGTAACATCCATTCTGGAGATACAGAAATATCAAAATTGACATCATTTAAAAGAAAACTCTTTATGGACCTTACGAACCTCGTAACTTGGAAGTTGAAGTCTTGACACAACTTTCTGGTGGAACTACATACCTGGAGGTTGAAGTCTTGATACAATAATCTGTGTATCATATGTAATTCCTTACCCATTACTTTAAGTTTTCGTACATTTGTACAACTACCTGTGGACCATATGAAACACTTTACCTTGTACAGTAGTTCCAAGTCTTAACACAACTGTCTGAGGACTATAGAACTCATAACCAAGTCTTAACACAACTGTCTGAGGTCTATAGAACTCATAACCAAGTCTTGACACAACTGTCTGAGGACTATAGAACTCATAACCAAGTCTTGACACAACTGTCTGACGACTATAGAACTCATAACCAAGTCTTAACACAACTGTCTGACGACTATAGAACTCATAACCAAGTCTTAACACAACTGTCTGAGGACTATAGAACTCATCACCAAGTCTTGACACAACTGTCTGAGGACTATAGAACTCATCACCAAGTCTTAACACAACTGTCTGACGACTATAGAACTCATAACCAAGTCTTGACACAACTGTCTGAGGACTATAGAACTCATAACCAAGTCTTAACACAACTGTCTGACGACTATAGAACTCATAACCAAGTCTTGACACAACTGTCTGAGGACTATAGAACTCATCACTAAGTCTTAACACAACTGTCTGAGGACTATATAACTCATAACCAAGTCTTGACACAACTGTCTGAGGACTATAGAACTCATAACCAAGTCTTGACACAACTGTCTGAGGACTATATAACTCATAACCAAGTCTTAACACAACTGTCTGAGGACTATATAACTCATAACCAAGTCTTGACACAACTGTCTGAGGACTATAGAACTCATAACCAAGTCTTAACACAACTGTCTGAGGACTATAGAACTCATAACCAAGTCTTGACACAACTGTCTGAGGACTATAGAACTCATCACCAAGTCTTGACACAACTGTCTGACGACTATAGAACTCATCACCAAGTCTTGACACAACTGTCTGACGACTATAGAACTCATAACCAAGTCTTGACACAACTGTCTGACGACTATAGAACTCATAACCAAGTCTTAACACAACTGTCTGACGACTATAGAACTCATAACCAAGTCTTGACACAACTGTCTGACGACTATAGAACTCATAACCAAGTCTTGACACAACTGTCTGAGGACTATAGAACTCATAACCAAGTCTTGACACAACTGTCTGGCGACTATAGAACTCATAACCAATTCTTGACACAACTGTCTGGCGACTATAGAACTCATAACCAAGTCTTGACACAACTGTCTGAGGACTATATAACTCATAACCAAGTCTTAACACAACTGTCTGAGGACTATAGAACTCATCACCAAGTCTTAACACAACTGTCTGACGACTATAGAACTCATAACCAAGTCTTGACACAACTGTCTGAGGACTATATAACTCATAACCAAGTCTTAACACAACTGTCTGACGACTATAGAACTCATAACCAAGTCTTGACACAACTGTCTGACGACTATAGAACTCATCACCAAGTCTTGACACAACTGTCTGACGACTATAGAACTCATAACCAAGTCTTGACACAACTGTCTGACGACTATAGAACTCATAACCAAGTCTTAACACAACTGTCTGACGACTATAGAACTCATAACCAAGTCTTGACACAACTGTCTGACGACTATAGAACTCATAACCAAGTCTTAACACAACTGTCTGACGACTATAGAACTCATAACCAAGTCTTGACACAACTGTCTGAGGACTATAGAACTCATCACCAAGTCTTGACACAACTGTCTGACGACTATAGAACTCATCACCAAGTCTTGACACAACTGTCTGAGGACTATAGAACTCATCACCAAGTCTTGACACAACTGTCTGAGGACTATAGAACTCATAACCAAGTCTTGACACAACTGTCTGAGGACTATAGAACTCATAACCAAGTCTTTAAACAGATTTCTGAGGACCATGTGGAAGTAATCACCTGAAAGTTAGTCTTGATACAAATTTCCATTCAGAAGTAGCAGTAGTAACAAGATTTTTAAGTTTAATAAAAGTAGGTCAAGATCAACAGATTCACAAATATAGTATCAATGGCAAGGTCTTGTTATAAGGAACACACATCTGAAACATCGAAGCTGTATCTTTAGTATGGTAGTAGAACTGGCATAACACTACATTGTACTTTATACAAGAATTCCACGGAAGTGGATATGTCTCCTGTGCAGAAAGTTGGATGATTACAAGAGTTTAAGCTTGATCAGCCCAATAGAACTTGAGTTATTGCACACAAGCTAATTTCTATTTTTAGGAAGTGACCTTGAACTTTAACCTTCGGACCTGAAAAGCAATCTCAAGCAAGCACTTTTGGTAAGGAAGATCTGCATGAACTTTGAATTTGATTGGTCCAAGGAAACTTGGGTTATCACATAGAAACTGATTTTCTATTTTTAGTAACAATGACCTCAACCTTTGATCTTCTGGTCTGAAAAGCAATCCCATGCAAGCAATTTTTGTAAGGAAGATCTGCATGAAGTTTGAGCTTGATTGGCTCAAGGGAACTCGAGTAATCGTACAGAAAAAAAATT
This sequence comes from Pecten maximus, assembly GCF_902652985.1. Taxonomy (NCBI): domain Eukaryota; kingdom Metazoa; phylum Mollusca; class Bivalvia; order Pectinida; family Pectinidae; genus Pecten; species Pecten maximus. Next base: position 5,624,371 of record NC_047015.1, on the reverse strand, counting down.
CTTTTTTCAGTAACAATGATTTTGACCTTTGAACCTGGCAGGCAATCCCAAGCAAGCTCTGTATGAACTTTGAGCTTGATTGGCCCAAGGGAACTAAAGTTATTGCAAAGAAACTAGTTTTCTATTTTTAGAAACAGTGATTTCGACCTTTAACCTCTGGACCTGAAATGCAATCCAAAGAAAGCCTCTTTGATAAGGAAGGTCTGTATGAAGTTTGAGCTTGATTAGCCCAATGATGCCACTGCTGCCATTGTGATCCCTATATGTCTCCTGCTTTTGCAGATGACACAAAAACAACTTTAACCCAGCTATCTACAGACACTGCCAACACAATAGGTCCCCTTGACTTCATGTCATCAAGCTAAAAAAAATGGTTACTAATCAGAATGACGTTTTTACAATTGTCTTGTTTACATGATAATTTCAAAATCACTGTAATCAGGTGTTTTTCTCAACAATACAAACACATGAACTGGATAACAATAAATAACAATAACGGATGGACATTTCCATATTATCACAACATACAATATCTCAATGACACAAATCAATGATCACAACACACTGTATCTCAGTGACACTGTCTTATAATATCAATGATCACAACATACAATATCTCAGGGACACTATTCTCCTGTATATACATTCTCACATTTTGTTATAGAACTAAATTTGATGTACACATAAATGCTGTAAAGGATTATAGAAGAAACATTGTAGTACTGTAGAAGAAACATTGTAGTACTGTAGAAGAAACATTGTAGTACTGTAGACAAACATTGTAGTACTGCAGAACAAACATTGTAGTACTGTAGAACAAACATTGTAGTACTACAGAACAAACATTGTAGTTCTACAGAACAAACATCGTAGTACTGTAGAACAAACATTGTAGTACTACAGAACAAACATTGTAGTACTGTAGAACAAACATTGTAGTACAGTAGAACAAACATTGTAGTACTGTATAACAAACATTGTAGTACTGTAGAACAAACATTGTAGCACTGCAGAACAAACATGCAGTACTCAGAACAAACATTGTAGTACTGTATAACAAACATCGTAGTTCTGTAGAACAAACATTGTAGTACTACAGAACAAACATTGTAGTACTGTAGAACAAACATTGTAGTACAGTAGAACAAACATCATAGTACTGTATAACAAACATTGTAGTACTGTAGAACAAACATTGTAGCACTGCAGAACAAACATCGTAGTACTGTAGAACAAACATTGTAGTACTGTAGAACAAACATCGTAGTACTGTGGAACAAACATTGTAGTACTGTAGAACAAACATCGTAGTACTGTGGAACAAACATTGTAGTACTGTAGACAAACATTGTAGTACTGCAGAACAAACATTGTAGTACTGTAGAACAAACATTGTAGTACTGTAGAACAAACATTGTATTTCTACAGAACAAACATCGTAGTACTGTAGAACAAACATTGTAGTACTACAGAACAAACATTGTAGTACTGTAGAACAAACATTGTAGTACTACAGCACAAATATTGTAGTACTGTAGAATAAACATTGTAGTACTACAGCACAAATATTGTAGTACTGTAGAACAAACATTGTAGTACTGTAGAACAAACATTGTAGTACAGTAGAACAAACATTGTAGTACTGTAGAACAAACATTGTAGTACTGTAGAACAAACATTGTAGTACAGTAGAACAAACATTGTAGTACTACAGCACAAATATTGTAGTACTGTAGAACAAATATTGTAGTACTGTAGAACAAACATTGTAGTACTGTAGAACAAACATTGTAGTACAGTAGAACAAACATTGTAGTACTGTAGAACAAACATTGTAGTACAGTAGAACAAACATCGTAGTACTGTAGAACAAACATTGTAGTACTGTAGAACAAACATTGTAGTACTGTAGAACAAACATTGTAGTACTACAGCACAAATATTGTAGTACTCATGTAGAACAAACACTGTAGTACTGTAGAACAAACATTGTAGTACAGTACACAAACATTGTAGTACTGTATAACAAACATTGTAGTACTGTAGACAAACATTGTAGTACTGTAGACAAACATTGTAGTACTGTATAACAAACATTGTAGTACTGTATAACAAACATCGTAGTACTGTTGAACAAACATTGTAGTACTACAGAACAAACATTGTAGTACTGTAGAACAAACATTGTAGTACAGTAGAACAAACATTGTAGTACTACAGCACAAATATTGTAGTACTGTAGAACAAACATTGTAGTACTGTAGAACAAACATTGTAGTACAGTAGAACAAACATTGTAGTACTACAGCACAAATATTGTAGTACTGTAGAACAAACATTGTAGTACTGTAGAACAAACATTGTAGTACTACAGCACAAATATTGTAGTACTGTAGAACAAACATTGTAGTACTGTAGAACAAACATTGTAGTACTGTAGAACAAACATTGTAGTACTGTAGAACAAACATTGTAGTACTACAGCACAAACATTGTAGTACTGTAGAACAAACATGCAGTTCTCAGAACAAACATTGTAGTACTACAGCACAAATATTGTAGTACTGTAGAACAAACATTGTAGTACTGTAGAACAAACATTGTAGTACTGTATAAAAAATGTCTAGTTATACATTGTACAGTAGAACAAAGGTCTCTAGATGCATTGTAGTGTAGAACATAGTTCTTTTACACATTGTATTATAAATTACTTAAATGAGGAATGGTGTACTTTTAAAAAAGCCATCAACTTTGATAACTATGATCAATCATATAGCATATATCTATCTACTTATAACATGAGATCCCAGAGGGATCTTGGCGCACACAAATGAAAGATCTGTGGTTCTTTGTCAAACTGATCTTCTCTCAACTTTACCCTTTTTTCTCTCTTAATAATCTGATAACAAGAATAAGATAGCTGTCTGTTAGCCGTTTTGTTTTTCTGATCAAAATCAAAAAAGAATTGGTACAACTATGGACCACCAGTAACTTACAAATGAAGTTTGAGATATATTTCCCCAGTGCTTTTCAAGAAATAGGGATAACAAATTTCATTTCTCAAAATCGAAGATGTCCACCTGTCAACCATTTTGTTTTCCTAATCAAAAATCAAAACTGAATGGCAAAATTAGGAACCAATGGGAACCTACATGTGAAGTTTATGATATATCCCTCCAGTACCTTTCAAGAAATAGCATTAACAAAGATTGTTTACGGACGGATGGTAGACTATGGACGTAGAGTGATTTGAATAGCTCACCATCTGATGATAGTGGGCTAAATATATGATATTCAACATATTATCTAACAAGAGGCCCATGGGCCTTAACGGTCACCTGATTTTTGAAATATTTCAGTAAATTTGAATGAAAGAATGAATTTCAAAACAAATAAAACAAATGATAGTCAAAAATGTGATTTCCCTATAACTATAGTAAAGTTTATCCCCTCCCATGGGGCAAACGCGAGACCCCAGGGCTAGGAAATTCACAATTATGGTAAAGCACCTTAAGACCCTTCGATCTGTGAAGAGTATTTAATTCTACCTTATTTGGGTTGTAAGAAGAAGAATTTTGAAATTTCAGTTAATTTGACCCTTTTTGGCCCCGCCCATCAGCCCCTGGGGGTCAGTCAGGGCCAACATGTACATCAAACTGTCATCCCAAGCTGATAACGTTAACGAAGTTAGAATGAATTCCAATAAAAATCCAACAAATAATAGTCAAAAATGTGATTTCCCTATATAAACTATAGTAAAGTTTACCCCCTACCCAGGGGCAAACATGAGACCCCAGGGTCATGAAATTCACAATTTTGGTAAAGCATCATAAGACCCCTTCATCTATGAAGAGTATTTGATTCTAACATATCTGAGAGTAGAGAAGAAGATTTTTGAAATTTTAGTCAATTTGACCCTTTTTAGCCACCAGCCCCTGGGGGTCAACCAGGGCCAACATGTACATACCATCAAACTGTTATCCTAAGCTGATAATTTGAACCAAGTTAGAATAAATTCCAATAGAAATCCAACAAATAATAGTCAAAAATGTGATTTCCCTATATAAACTATAGTAAAGTTTACCCCCTACCCAGGGGCAAACGCGAGACCCCAGGGTCATGAAATTCACAATTTTGGTAAAGCACCTTAAGAGCCTTCCATCTATGAAGAGTATTTGATTCTAATATATCTGAGAGTAGAGAAGAAGATTTTTGAAATTTCAGTCAATTTGACCCTTTTTGGCCCGCCCACCAGCTCCTGGGGGTCAACCAGGGCCAACATGTACATACCATCAAACTGTTATCCCATGCTGATAATTTGAACCAAGTTAGAATGAATTCCAATAGATATCCAACAAATAATAGTCAAAAATGTGATTTCCCTATATAAACTATAGTAAAGTTTACCCCCTCCCCAGGGGCAAACGTGAGACCCCAGGGTCATGAAATTCACAAGTTTGGTAAAGCACCTTAAGACCCTTCCATCTATGAAAAGTATTTGATTCTACCATATCTGAGAGTAGAGAAGAAGATTTTTGAAATTTAGTCAATTTGACCCTTTTTGGCCCCGCCCCTCAGGCCCCTGGGGGGTGGGGACCATATAATTCACAATTTTGGTTTACCCTCAGCCATGGAAGCTTCCTGTAAAATTTCATTGAATTTAGTTCAGCAGTTTTTAAGATGAAGTTGAAAATGTAAATTGTTTACGACGCAAGACGGACGACGCACGACGCCGGACAAAAGGCGATTGCAATAGGTCAACTGAGACTTCGTCTCAGGTGACCTAAAAATGTCTACACAGCTTAGCACTGCATATCAAACTAAGTTACCTTGGCATTAATGATGCGTCTTTTGAACACTTTCCTTTTGTTGAATAGCAAGAATCCCTGAGCTGCCTCCATCACCCAAACATATAATCATTCAAATAAACCACTTATACACTTCACAACTTACTCCTTCAGCTTATAAAACTGGATTAAGTCTTTTTTCTTTTGTTCATTCCTTCATATCACATTTTTACCTTTGGTATCAACTCTGTCATAACCACATTCATTCACCTATTTACTTGATTGCACTACTTTCCTCTAGTCCATTTCCTCATATCGTGCTTTCTTGGCATTTGGACCTTCACTGTCAGAGTCAGAGTCTAATCCTTCATCTAAGTTTGATGATAGAATATCCAGAGGAATATTCAATATTCGTTGCTCATCAGGTAAAGATGTAATGCCGGACTCAATTGCACTTTGTTCAATTGCAGCAAGTGCTGTGTCAAATGCCTGCACAACTTGTCTGGCATTGTCACATGTGAAACACATAGGTGGAGAAATGTACATGACATTTTTCTCTGGACCATCGTTGGCTATAAGGATCTTTCCTTCTTTCAGTCTGAAATGTAGAAATAATGTTGATTTTACAAAGGGTACATTGTAAAACTTAATTTCATGATACTGTAATTAAATGAACTGTGACTGTAGTATGTACATTTTTAACTTACATCAATCTTTGTATATTTAACATCCAGACTTTCAACTCGTGGCCTTCATGCCTAAACAATCACATGTGGGAATGGCTACCTGTTGATTTATTCACCAACTATTCTATGTTATAGACTCCAAATTAGGGAGTATTACAACTGTAATTATTCTGAGTTATAGACTCCAAATTAAGGAGTATTACAACTGTAATTATTCTATATTATAGACTCCAAATTAGGGAGTATTTCCACTGTAACTTTTATATATTATAAATTCCAAATTAGGGAGTATTACAACTGTAATTATTCTGTGTTATAGACTCCAAATTAGGGAGTATTACAACTGTAATTATTCTGTGTTATAGACTCCAAATTAGGGAGTATTACAACTGTAACTATTCTATGTTAAAGACTCCAAATTAGGGAGTATTACAACTGTAATTATTCTGTGTTATAGACTCCAAATTAGGGAGTATTACAACTGTAACTATTCTATATTATAGACTCCAAATTAGGGAGTATTACAACTGTAACTATTCTATATTATAGACTCCAAATTAGGGAGTATTACAACTGTAATTATTCTATGTTATATATAATCAGATATACCTGATGGACAGACGACGACCTATCATGTGACAACAGACAGATATACCTGATGGACTGACAACGACCTATCATATGACCACAGACAGATATACCTGATGGACTGATAACGACCTATCATATGACCACAGACAGATATACCTGATGGACAGACCACGACCTATCATATGACAACAGACAGATATACCTGATGGACTGACAACGACCTATCATATGACAACAGACAGATATACCTGATGGACAGACGACGACCTATCATATGACAACAGACAGATATACCTGATGGACTGACAACGACCTATCATATGACAACAGACAGATATACCTGATGGACAGACGACGACCTATCATATGACAACAGACAGATATACCTGATGGACTGATAACGACCTATGATGTGACAACAGACAGATATACCTGATGGACTGACAACGACCTATCATATGACAACAGACAGATATACCTGATGGACTGACAACGACCTATCATGTGACAACAGACAGATATACCTGATGGACTGACAACGACCTATCATGTGACAACAGACAGATATACCTGATGGATTGACAACGACCTATGATGTGACAACAGACAGATATACCTGATGGACTGACAACGACCTATCATATGACAACAGACATATATACCTGATGGACTGACAACGACCTATGATGTGACAACAGACAGATATACCTGATGGACTGATAACGACCTATCATATGACAACAGACAGATATACCTGATGGACTGATAACGACCTATCATATGACAACAGACAGATATACCTGATGGACTGATAACGACCTATGATGTGACAACAGACAGATATACCTGATGGACTGACAACGACCTATCATATGACAACAGACAGATATACCTGATGGTCTGACAACGACCTATCATATAACAACAGACAGACAGATATACCTGATGGACTGATAACGACCTATCATATGACAACAGACAGATATACCTGATGGTCTGATGACGACCTATCATATGACAACAGACAGATATACCTGATGGTCTGACAACGACCTATCATATGACAACAGACAGACAGATATACCTGATGGACTGATAACGACCTATCATATGACAACAGACAGATATACCTGATGGTCTGATGACGACCTATCATATGACAACAGACAGATATACCTGATGGTCTGACAACGACCTATCATATGACAACAGACAGATATACCTGATGGACAGACGACGACCTATCATATGACAACAGACAGACAGATATACCTGATGGACAGACAACGACCTATCATATGACAACAGACAGATATACCTGATGGACTGACAACGACCTATCATGTGACAACAGACAGATATACCTGATGGACTGACGACGACCTCTCATGTGACAACAGACAGATATACCTGATGGACCGACGACGACCTATCATATGACAACAGACAGATATACCTGATGAACCGACGACGACCTATCATATGACAACAGACAGATATACCTGATGGACAGACGACGACCTATCATGTGACAACAGACATATATACCTGATGGACTGATAACGACCTATCATATGACCACAGACAGATATACCTGATGGACTGATAACGACCTATGATGTGACAACAGACAGATATACCTGATGGACTGATAACGACCTATCATATGACAACAGACAGATATACCTGATGGACTGACAACGACCTATCATATGACCACAGACAGATATACCTGATGGTCTGACAACGACCTATCATATGACAACAGACAGACAGATATACCTGATGGACAGATGACGACCTATCATGTGACAACAGACAGATATACCTGATGGACTGACAACGACCTATCATATGACAACAGACAGATATACCTGATGGTCTGACGACAACCTATCATATGACAACAGACAGATATTCCTGATGGACCGACGACGACCTATCATATGACAGCAGACAGATATACCTGATGGACAGACGACGACCTATCATATGACAACAGACAGACAGATATACCTGATGGACAGACAACGACCTATCATATGACAACAGACAGATATACCTGATGGACCGACGACGACCTATCATGTGACAACAGACAGATATACCTGATGGACTGACGACAACCTATCATATGACAACAGACAGACAGATATACCTGATGGACAGACGACGACCTATCATATGACAACAGACAGATATACCTGATGGACTGAAGACGACCTATCATATGACAACAGTCAAACAGATATACCTGATTGACAGACGACGACCTATCATATAACAGACAGATATACCTGATGGACAGACGACGACCTATCATATGACAACAGACAGACAGATATACCTGATGGACAGACAACGACCTATCATATGACAACAGACAGATATACCTGATGGACCGACGACGACCTATCATGTGACAACAGACAGATATACCTGATGGACTGACGACGGCCTCTCATGTGACAACAGACAGATATACCTGATGGACCGACGACGACCTATCATATGACAACAGACAGATATACCTGATGAACCGACGACGACCTATCATATGACAACAGACAGATATACCTGATGGACAGACGACGACCTATCATGTGACAACAGACATATATACCTGATGGACTGATAACGACCTATCATATGACCACAGACAGATGTACCTGATGGTCTGACGACGACCTATCATATGACAACAGACAGATATACCTGATGGACCGACGACGACCTATCATATGACAACAGACAGATATACCTGATGGACCGACGACGACCTATCATGTGACAACAGACAGATATACCTGATGGACTGACAACGAAATATCATGTGACCACAAACAGATATACCTGATGGTCTGACGACCTATCATTTTACCATAGCTGATTAAACTTTATGAATTAAATAACATAGACATTGCATAAATGGTTTTACTTACTTGTAGCTGAGAATTTCTGCAGCCTGTTTAGCAGGTTTCCTGCTCTCTTTGTCCAGAACGATTTCTACACCAATGATCATCCCCATACCCCTACAATAGTAACCACACATCAATAACCATCCCCATACCCCTACAATAGTAACCACACACATCAATAACCATCCCCATACCCCTACAATAGTAACCACACACATCAATAACAATCATTAACACATTATTACGGCAGTATCCGGATTGTAACATTAACACATTATTACGGCAGTATCTGGATTGTAACATTAACATATTATTATGACAGTATCCGGAGATTGTAACATTAACACATTATTACGACAGTATCTGGATTGTAACATTAACACATTATTACGATAGTATCTGGATTGTAACATTAACACATTATAACGACAGTATCCAGAGATTGTAACATTAACACATTATTACGACAGTATCTGGATTGTAACATTAACACATTATTACGACAGTTTCCAGATTGTAACATTAACACATTATTACAACAGTATCCGGAGATTGTAACATTAACACATTATTACGACAGTATCCGGAGATTGTAACATTAACACATTATTACGACAGTTTCCAGATTGTAACATTAACACATTATTACGACAGTATCTGGATTGTAACATTAACACATTATTACGACAGTTTCCAGATTGTAACATTAACACATTATTACGACAGTATCCGGAGATTGTAACATTAACACATTATTACGACAGTATCCGGATTGTAACATTAACACATTATAACGACAGTATCCGGAGATTGTAACATTAACACATTATTACGGCAGTATCCAGAGATTGTAACATTAACACATTATTACGGCAGTATCTGGATTGTAACATTAACACATTATTACGACAGTGTCTGGATTGTAACATTAACACATTATTACGGCAGTATCCGGATTGTAACATTAACACATTATTACGGCAGTATCCGGATTGTAACATTAACACATTATTACGACAGTATCCGGATTGTAACATTAACACATTATTACGACAGTATCCGGATTGTAACATTAACATATTATTACGACAGTATCCGGATTGTAACATTAACACATTATTACGACAGTATCCGGATTGTAACATTAACACATTATTACGACAGTATCGGGATTGTAACATTAACACATTATAACGGCAGTATCCGGATTGTAACATTAACACATTATTACGACAGTATCCGGAGATTGTAACATTAACACATTATTACGGCAGTATCGGGATTGTAACATTAACACATTATTACGGCAGTATCCGGATTGTAACATTAACACATTATTACGGCAGTATCCGGAGATTGTAACATTAACACATTATTACGACAGTATCCGGATTGTAACATTAACACATTATTACGGCAGTATCCGGATCGTAACATTAACACATTATTACGGCAGTATCCCGATTGTAACATTAACACATTATTACGACAGTGTCTGGATTGTAACATTAACACATTATTACGACAGTGTCTGGATTGTAACATTAACACATTATTACGGCAGTATCGGGATTGTAACATTAACACATTATTACGACAGTATCTGGATTGTAACATTATACAACAGTATCCGGAGATTGTAACATTAATACATTATTACGGCAGTATCCAGAGATTGTAACATTAACACATTATTACGACAATATCCGTATTGTAACATTAACACATTATTACGGCAGTATCCGGAGATTGTAACATTAACACATTATTACGACAATATCCGTATTGTAACATTAACACATTATTACGGCAGTATCCAGATTGTAACATTAACACATTATTACAACAGTATCCGGAGATTGTAACATTAACACATCATTACGACAGTATCCGGAGATTGTAACATTAACACATTATTACGACAGTATCTGTATTGTAACATTAACACATTATGACGGCAGTATCCGGATTGTAACATTAACACATTATAACGGCAGTATCCGGAGATTGTAACATTAACACATTATTGCGACAGTATCCGGAGATTGTAACATTAACACATTATTACGGCAGTATCTGGATTGTAACATTAACACATTATTACGGCAGTATCCGGATCGTAACATTAACACATCATTACGGCAGTATCCCGATTGTAACATTAACACATTATTACGACAGTATCGGGATTGTAACATTAACACATTATTACGACAGTGTCTGGATTGTAACATTAACACATTATTACGGCAGTATCGGGATTGTAACATTAACACATTATTACGACAGTATCTGGATTGTAACATTATACAACAGTATCCGGAGATTGTAACATTAATACATTATTACGGCAGTATCCAGAGATTGTAACATTAACACATTATTACGACAATATCCGTATTGTAACATTAACACATTATTACGGCAGTATCCGGAGATTGTAACATTAACACATTATTACGACAATATCCGTATTGTAACATTAACACATTATTACGGCAGTATCCAGATTGTAACATTAACACATTATTACAACAGTATCCGGAGATTGTAACATTAACACATCATTACGACAGTATCCGGAGATTGTAACATTAACACATTATTACGACAGTATCTGGATTGTAACATTAACACATTATGACGGCAGTATCCGGATTGTAACATTAACACATTATAACGGCAGTATCCGGAGATTGTAACATTAACACATTATTACGACAATATCCGGAGATTGTAACATTAACACATTATTACGACAGTATCCGGAGATTGTAACATTAACACATTATTACGGCAGTATCTGGATTGTAACATTAACATATTATTACGACAGTATCCGGATTGTAACATTAACACATTATTACGGCAGTATCCGGAGATTGTAACATTAACACATTATTACGGCAGTGTCCGGATTGTAACATTAACACATTATTACGACAGTATCCGGAGATTGTAACATTAACATATTATTACGGCAGTATCCAGAGATTGTAACATTAACACATTATTACGGCAGTATCCGGAGATTGTAACATTAACACATTATTACGACAGTATCCGGATTGTAACATTAACACATTTTTATGGCAGTATCCGGATGGTAACATTAACACATTACAAACATTATAACATTTCAGTTTGTCTCCTTACTAACCTGATGTCTCCCATCATGGGATGTTTTGACTGAATGGCTCTGAATCCGTCAAGCAAACACTTGCCAACAGACTTTGCACTGGCCTGGAGCTTCTCATTGCGTATGACATCCAACACTGCCATTCCTACTGCACAAGCCACAGGGTTGCCACCAAACTGACCATATAAAACAACAAGCACTAATTGTAATGGGATATTCCCCAAATCCCCCCTCAGTCATACCATTTTGTCCACAGTACCTCAAAACCCTTATTTTCCAATTTTCATTGAAATCAAGCAATATCCAAATTTCCACCAATCGGAGGCTAGGAAATGGTGACCATTTTGTTCAAATGTGAAAGTGAGGTAACAAGATTGACTGGTATTCCATGATGTACCTACATATCAAATTTCATCAAACTGACTGACTATATCTAAATTTCCACCAATTAGAGGCGTCTATTTGGTTACCATGGCCACCAAACTTACCGAAAATGTTACCACGTTATTTGCCATCCCTAAAAACCTCTATGTACCAATTTTTCTGAAACTGGAGACCAAATCCAAAAACGGAAATGGGTTCTGATGGCTATCTCTGACTTCTGATCACAAAAAAAGAAAAAACATGCTTCGTTCCCATGCCCCTAATGCGTATGTCTGTAAAGTTTCATAAAGATACTCCCAGTAGTTTCTAAAAAAAGTGACAGAAACCTCTGCGGCGGAAGAAATGAGAAGAAAAATAAGAAGAAGAAGAAACGGAGCAAAAACAATTGTGCCCCGTTTTGTTTGGGGGACATAATTACAAACTACATCAGTAAATTGTTATCTCTGTTCTATTAACTATCTAGATTCTAAAAAGTACACGTTAAGGGTGATAAAAGCTACTCACTGTGCTGCTGAACTCGCTAAGAACGGCTGCTATCTCCTTTGTGGTGACAACCATTGCCATAGGATGACCATTTCCAAGTGGTTTTCCCACCGTAACAATATCAGGCACCACATCTGAAACATCAGACATCACCAGACAATCACGAAGATTCAATTTGTTATCAAAACAATTTAAAGCAGAATAAATTTACAGTTGTTTCTGAGTATCAACTGGAAGTAGTGGTGGCTGGATTATCTACTGAGAACAAAAGTGACTGGATTATCTACTGGGAATAGATGTGACTGGATTATCTACTGAGAACAGAGGTGACTGGATTATCTACTGAGAACAAAAGTGACTGGATTATCTACTGAGAATAGAGGTGTCTAGATTATCTATTGAGAACAGAGGTGACTGGATTATCTACTGAGAACAAAAGTGACTGGATTATCTACTGAGAACAATGGTGACTGGATTATCTACTGAGAATACAGGTGACTAGATTATCTACTGAGAACAGAGGTGACTGGATTATCTACTGGGAATAGAGGTGACTGGATTATCTACTGAGAACAGAGGTGACTGGATTATCTACTGAGAATAGAGGTGACTGGATTATCTACTGGAAATAGAGGTGACTGGATTATCTACTGAGAACAGAGGTGACTGGATTATCTACTGAGAATACAGGTGACTGGATTATCTACTGAGAATACAGGTGACTAGATTATCTACTGAGAATACAGGTGACTAGATTATCTACTGAGAACAAAAGTGACTGGATTATCTACTGAGAACAGAGGTGACTGGATCATCTACTGAGAATAATGGTGACTGGATTATCTACTGGGAACAGAGGTGACTGGATTATCTACTGGAAACAGAGGTGACTGGATTATCTACTGGGGGCAGAGGTGGCTGGACATGTTAAACTTACCATGAGCCTGGAATGACCAGAAGCGTTCTCCAATACGACCAAGCCCAACTTGGACTTCGTCAGCAATACAGATACCCCCAGCTTCTCGTACATACCTGAAATAGAAGAAATCCAGGAATTAGTCAGTAGGTTTATATTGGTCCTATTGGATCTTGACTTTCACTAGCATTCCCAAACATAGGGTGAAAATAATATTTCAAATACACTTAAGCATGTTGCAATAACCTATGATCACTTAGAGTAACTCATACCTAGTCATGTAGAGAAAATGAACAAAAGGCACATCATTTATAACTGATGTACATACACATTGACTGGTACATTTACATTCTCACTGTAAGCTATGTGATAGTAAAGCTCCCACTGTAAGCCAATTAATGGTAAAACTCCCACTGTAAGCTATGTAATGGTAAATCTCCCACTGTAAGCTATGTAATGGTAAATCTCCCACTGTAAGACAATTAATGGTAAATCTCCCACTGTAAGCTATGTAATGGTAAAACTCCTACTGTAAGCTATGTAATGGTAAAACTCCCATTGTAAGCTATGTAATGGTAAATCTCCCACTGTAAGCTATGTAATGGTAAAACTCCCACTGTAAGCTATGTAATGGTAAAACTCCCACTGTAAGCTATGTAATGGTAAAACTCCCACTGTAAGCTATGTAATGGTAAATCTCCCACTGTAAGCTATGTAATGGTAAATCTCCCACTGTAAGCTATGTAATGGTAAATCTCCCACTGTAAGCTATGTAATGGTAAAACTCCCACTGTAAGCTATGTAATGGTTAAACTCCCACTGTAAGCTATGTAATGGTAAACTCCCACTGTAAGCTATGTAATGGTAAATCTCCCACTGTAAGCTATGTAATGGTAAAACTCCAACTGTAAGCTATGTAATGGTAAAACTCCCATTGTAAGCTATGTAATGGTATATCTCCCACTGTAAGCTTAGTAATGGTAAATCTCCCACTGTAAGCTATGTAATGGTAAAACTCCCACTGTAAGCTATGTAATGGTAAATCTCCCACTGTAAGCTATGTAATGGTAAATCTCCCACTGTAAGCTATGTAATGGTAAATCTCCCATTGTAAGCTATGTAATGGTAAAACTCCCACTGTAAGCTATGTAATGGTAAAACTCCCACTGTAAGCTATGTAATGGTAAATCTCCCACTGTAAGCTATGTAATGGTTAAACTCCAACTGTAAGCTATGAATGGTAAATCTCCCACTGTAAGCTATGTAATGGTAAATCTCCCACTGTAAGCCAATTAATGGTAAACTCCCACTGTAAGCTATGTATTGGTAAAACAATCAAACTTAGTTGATATTTACTCTAGCTACCTTGTTAACAAAGTCTGATAATAATATTACAAAGGGCAATAACACTGTAGGTTACCTGTTGAATAATTCCAATTTCTGAACTCGTCCCAGATCTTGTCAATATTTGGCAACATACACCCTAGGTTTCATCAAACTTGGTTGATATTTACCTCAGTCATCATGTTCAAGAGGTCTAATAATCATGTTATATACCTCTTTCTACCACAATACCCTGTGTTATTCAACTCTCAGACCATCAGTTAATCATTACAGCTGATGATTAACAATCTGTTTATACCACACGTGGTATAAACTCTGTACGCATTTCGATTGGCTAACACAGTGAACTTTGACCCAAGCTGCAATTGTTATTGACGTCATCAATAATCTAATGACGTCACACCATCGGGTCCCGGACGTCACCGGTACACTTTATTTGCATACGCGAAATTATACTTGGCCACGTTTCCCTTTGATTCAAGCCGATATTATTGTGGTAGAAACAGGTCACACGACTCGAAATTGTTGGATATGGAATTTATTTCACACTCGTAAGTTATTTTTTAAAAGTTGCAAAAAACACTCGCTAAAGCTTGTGTCTTTTGTAACTTTTAAAAAATAACTTACTCGTGTGAAATAAATTCCATATCCAACAACCACTCGTTGTGTAACCTCTATATATACCTCCATACTAAAGTGTGAGTATAATTAAGTATAAGCATTTGAATGTTCAGGAATGACACCTCCAAACAAATTTAGCCTAGGATGTGAATATAGTACACAAACAAACAAAATCAGAGTAAGTTGAGAGTGAAAACCTTAAATAGCCATCCTGTGTTCTCACGGCGGACTCCAGGGCTTCCCAACACTGGTAATCCATATAAAAAAAGAGGCCCAGAATACCTGTATCGCTCATCTGGTTGGATTTTACCAAAAATCAAAATAATGTTCAAGTTCAATTCGTTAATAGGTTTATTGTTTGAGGTCCAACAATGCTATATATGGTTATTGGGTGGGGATCTCAACTGCTTTAAAGACATAACCCAGAAACAAAGTCCAGACTCCCTATGGGTGTGAAAAGACCCCAGGGATTGCTTTTACAGCATGATTGTGTTTAAAGAAACAAACTTCCTTGGGATGGTGAAAGACTCTTGTGCCTATCTGCCTTTCACCATTTATGCAAAATCTTTTCCCCTTCCCCTAAGAATGTTTCTGACCAAATTTGGTTCAAATCCATTTGGTACTTTATGACAATAAGCGATTTAAAGGATTTGCTTCTATTTCTACTATTAGGCCCTGCACCTCTGGCCCCTTGGAGTCAGAGTCGCCTTTATGCAAAATCTGTTCTCCTAAGGTTGTTTCGGACTAAATTTGGTTCAAATCCATTTGGGACTTTATGACAATAAGCGATTTAAAGGATTTGCTTCTATTTCTACTATTAGGCCCTGCACCTCTGGCCCCTTGGGGTCAGAGTCGCCTTTATGCAAATCTGTTCTCCTTCCCCCAAGGATGTTTCGGACTAAATTTGGTTCAAATCCATTTGATTCTTTATGACAAGAAGCGATTTAAAGAATTTGCTTCTATTTCTACTATTAGGCCCTGCACCTCTGGCCCCTTGGAGTCAGAGTCGCCTTTATGCAAAATCTGTTCTCCTTCCCCCAAGGATGTTTCTTACTAAATTTGGTTCAAATCTATTCAGTACTTTAAGACTAGTAAGAATTTAAAGAATTTATCTCTATTTCCCCTATAGGGCACTGCCCTTCTGGTCCAAATGGGGTCAGAGTCACCTTTTTATGCAAAATTCGTTTCCCTTCCACCAAAGATGTTTTTGAACAAATTTTATTTATTCAGGACTTTCAGACAAGTAGCTAGTTGAAGGAATTATCTCTATTTTCATCTTTTGGGCCCCGCTCCTCTGGCCCCAGGGGGGTCACAGACACCATTTGTTAAAAATCTGTTCAATTCCCCAATGGATGGTTTTGACCTTTGGTTCAAATCCATTCAGGACTTTTTGACAAGTAGCGATTTAAGCAAATGTTGACAGACAACAGCTGGACAACGGATGCCATACCATGGCCATAAGCTCATTGACCCCTCAGTCCAGGTGAGCTAAAAAACAAATAAGATACCCCTACCCAGCAAATCTAAATGTAATCCTTTAGCATTAAGATCTGTTATGGAAACCAATTAGCCTGTCAAAAATCAATAATGTTATAAGTATTTTTAGATATCTTTGCATTTTTGAATTTCTTCTGTATTAGAGCTCAAGCTACTACTTAGTGAGAACAGATATATCTACACAGCATTTCATTTGAACTGGTGGGGTTAGGAAAGGTATGGCACAGAAACGAAAGCACAAAGGATGAGTGGACAGACAAATCCTAGACATTTTGCAGACAATATAAAGAGTTTCTATGGACAAAGTGGTGGACAGACAAACCCTAGGCATTTTGCAGACAATATAAAGAGATTCTATGGACAAAGTGGTGGACAGACAAACCCTAGGCATTTTGAAGGCAATACAAAGAGATGCTATGGATAAAATGGTGGACAGACAAACCCTAGGCATTTTGCAGACAATACAAAGAGATGCTATGGACAAAGTGGTGGACAGACAGAAAAAAACCCTTGGCAATTTGAACACGATTCATAGATACAATATTTTACCTCAATTTGAATTAAACTTGTATGATTTCAAAAACCAAGCCGTCAGTCCAACAGCAAGATGATCTTAAAATATGTGTTTTATCACTTATAAAGGTACTGTGGCTGCAAATTTAGGATATAAAAAACTTCTGCCAGAAATTTGAAAATAATAATTGTTTATTTACAGGTGGTCGTATATTTAGTATGATGCTAATCTTCCCCAAAGATCACCTCAAACAATGTGTACTAAAACAACACCATAAGCACAACTCAGAAATACAATTCAAGATGTACATTGCATGGACTAGCTGAACTTTTGAACAATCAGAAAGAGACAAGAGTATCCTAATTGATCACACATGTTGGTTACATGTACAAACACAGTGTTTTAAATGGATATACACAGAGCTCGGAAGTTTGATAAAATAAACATTGGTAGCAAGAATAATTTTGACAGCCTTGCCATACACCGAGTACCTGAATACATGGTCAAGGTAGTAACGAGGGGGATTTATAACCCCAGATAGACTCATCAGGGGTTCCACCAAAAAGGCAGCAATCTGCAACAAGATGGAACAATGAGCAATCGTATAAACATATAAACCCATACCTGTACACATATTTAAGGTAATTTTGTGGTGGAACAATCACACCGCAGACTGTCATCAACGGCTCACAAATAAATGCCGAAATCTGCAACATATCAAAATAATCATCAGTTCAGGACAAAAACAGCTAGGTTTTAAATTAAGTAGAAGTTTTCAAAATCAAAGTCACTATAGTTTGTTCTTCATTAATGTGTCCATGTCAGCACACAGTACTCACTGAGACATTGAGTACTCGTATACTCGAGATGTTGAGTACTTGTGTACTCACAGAGATGTTGAGTACTTGTGTACTCACTGAGACGTTGAGTACTTGTGTACTCACTGAGACGTTGAGTACTTGTGTACTCACTGAGACGTTGAGTACTCGTGTACTCACTGAGACGTTGAGTACTCGTGCACTCACTGAGACGTTGAGTACTCGTGCACTCACTGAGACGTTGAGTACTCGTGCACTCACAGAGACGTTGAGTACTCGTGTACTCACTGAGACGTTGAGTACTCGTGTACTCACTGAGACGTTGAGTACTCGTGTACTCACCGAGATGTTGAGTACTCGTGTACTCACAGAGATGTTGAGTACTCGTGTACTCACTGAGACGTTGAGTACTTGTGTACTCACTGAGACGTTGAGTACTTGTGTACTCACTGAGACGTTGAGTACTTGTGTACTCACAGAGACGTTGAGTACTTGTGTACTCACTGAGACGTTGAGTACTTGTGTACTCACTGAGACGTTGAGTACTTGTGTACTCACTGAAACGTTGAGTACTTGTGTACTCACTCAGATGTTGAGTACTTGTGTACTCACTGAGACGTTGAGTACTTGTGTACTCACTGAGACGTTGAGTACTCGTGCACTCACTGAGACGTTGAGTACTCGTGTACTCACAGAGACGTTGAGTACTCGTGTACTCACTGAAACGTTGAGTACTTGTGTACTCACTCAGATGTTGAGTACTTGTGTACTCACTCAGATGTTGAGTACTCGTGTACTCACTGAGATGTTTAGTACTTGTGTACTGAATGAGATTTTCTTAATATGTATCTTTATATAGACACGATTGGTCTCATGAGCTTTACTATTACAATATTTACCGTCTCATGAGCTTTACTATTGCAATATTTACCGTCTCATGAGCTTTACTATTACAATATTTACCGTCTCATGAGCTTTACTATTACAATATTTACCATCTCATGAGCTTTACTATTACAATACTTACTGTTCTCTTTTTATCTTTACATTTGCTGATTATCTTCTTTACTTCATTAGCATATAGCACTCCAGGGTTTTCAGAATCCTCCTTAAAAATACCTCTGTATGTGTCTGGACAGGGCACCTGTTCAATTGTACAAACTGGTTAACAGAGAATATTTCATTTTTCATTACTGCAAATGTGTGGGAGAGCCTCATTACTGATAATGTTCCACATAATTAATCATCCAGTACATTCACCATCTACTCCATCCTGACACCAGGTTGAACTCATCACTTCTATTAATATGTAGTAATGGTTTATTTTCTTTCCAAACCATCAAAATAATGAAATATATATATTTATATAGTATACCAGAAACATGTATAAGGGACATGTTATATATGTTTATATAGTATACCAGAAACATGTATTAGGGACATGTTATACAGAAACATGTATTAGGGACATGTTATATATGTTTATATAGTATACCAGTAACATGTAGTAGGGACATGTTATATATGTTTATATAGTATACCAGAAACATGTATTAGGGACATGTTATATATGTTTATATAGTATACCAGAAACATGTATTAGGGACATGTTATATATGTTTATATAGTATACCAGAAACATGTATTAGGGACATGTTATATATGTTTATATAGTATACCAGTAACATGTATTAGGGACATGTTATATATATTTCTCTATAGTATATATAATATCTATTTAGGTGTCATGGTAGACTCTGGTAAAAGAGACCAGGAAGGAATTGAAATAAGGAAACCTGACTGCATACTTAGTTACAACAAATATATGCTGTTTTGATCGATGCGACCAGATGGTAGCATATGGAAGTTTTGAACAACACACTTTGAAGTGGTGGAAAAAGTTTTTTTTCATGTAATTGGCCTTGCTGTGCTAAATTCATACATCATTTACAAAACAAGATGTCAGCAACCTGTCCTGCATAGAGTGTTTCAAAGAGAGTTGGTGAATCAACTGGTGACTGCTTCAGAAATTTCTGGTGCTTCACCTAGGGGTAGGAAGAGAACATCCGCAGAAGTTCTACAAAGACTGACCACAAGACACTTCATCTGCCACTTGCCATCATCAGAAAGAGAGATCATGCTAAGTGCCGATGTGTTGTATGTGGACCTGCTGACGCAGAGTTATTCAGAAGTTCTCATCCTGATGAACCAGTGCCAAAACGAACTGGGCGAGAAACTTCATTCCAGTGTAAACAATGCCGAGTGGCACTGTGCATTGAGCCATGCTTTGAACTTTTTCACACAAAATCTGAATATGTGCTGGCATACAAACGCCAAAAGGAGGAATAGACTTTTAAACTCCATCAAAACTATACATAGTTTGTTACTGTTGACATTTTTTCACAAGTTCGAATGTATGGCATATTGGAATAAATCTCGCATAGTTTTTCAGGTGAGTTCACAGAGTTTCCAGTTTAAAACTTCAGCTGTACACAGTACAGCAAAGTACAATCAGTACTATTAGTATGTCCTTATGATTGTAAAACCTTTTTGAAGGTCTGCATCATGTGTGACAATGATCTTAATTACAGGTTGTACTACAAGAAGTCTCTAACTGTGAGATCATATCCTGGCCTCCAGGATTGCGAGATCATTTCCTGGCCTCCTGGATTTTGAGATCATTTCCTGGCCTCCACGATTGTGAGATCATTTCCTGGCCTCCACGATTGTGAGATCATATCCTGGCCTCCTGGATTGTGAGATCATTTCCTGGCCTCCAGGATTGTGAGATCATTTCCTGGCCTCCAGGATTGTGAGATCATTTCCTGGCCTCCAGGATTGTGAGATCATTTCCTGGCCTCCACGATTGTGAGATCATATCCTGGCCTCCAGGATTGTGAGATCATATCCTGGCCTCCAGGATTGTGAGATCATATCCTGGCCTCCAGGATTGTGAGATCATATCCTGGCCTCCAGGATTGCGAGATCATTTCCTGGCCTCCTGGATTTTGAGATCATTTCCTGGCCTCCAGGATTGTGAGATCATTTCCTGGCCTCCAGGATTGTGAGATCATTTCCTGGCCTCCAGGATTGTGAGATCATTTCCTGGCCTCCTGGATTGTGAGATCATTTCCTGGCCTCCACGATTGTGAGATCATATCCTGGCCTCCTGGATTGTCAGATCATTTCCTGACCTCCACGATTGCGAGATCATTTCCTGGCCTCCAGGATTGTGGGATCATTTCCTGGCCTCCACGATTGTGAGATCATTTCCTGGCCTCCAGGATTGTGAGATCATTTCCTGGCCTCCAGGATTGTGAGATCATTTCCTGGCCTCCAGGATTGTGAGATCATTTCCTGGCCTCCAGGATTGTGAGATCATTTCCTGGCCTCCAGGATTGTGAGATCATATCCTGGCCTCCAGGATTGTGAGATCATCTCCTGGCCTCCTGGATTGTGAAATCATATCCTGACCTCCTGGATTGTAAGATCATCTCCTGGCCTCCAGGATTGTGAGATTATTTCCTGGCCTCCTGGATTGTGAGATCATTTCCTGGCCTCCAGGATTGCGAGATCATATCCTGGCCTCCAGGATTGTGAGATCATTTCCTGGCCTCCAGGATTGTGAGATCATTTCCTGGCCTCCAGGATTGTGAGATCATTTCCTGGCCTCCTGGATTGTGAGATCATTTCCTGGCCTCCAGGATTGCGAGATCATTTCCTGGCCTCAAGGATTGCGAGATCATTTCCTGGCCTCCAGGATTGTGAGATCATTTCCTGGCCTCCTGGATTGTGAGATCATTTCCTGGCCTCCAGGATTGTGAGATCATTTCCTGGCCTCCAGGATTGCGAGATCATTTCCTGGCCTCCTGGATTTTGAGATCATTTCCTGGCCTCCAGGATTGTGAGATCATTTCCTGGCCTCCATGATTGTGAGATCATTTCCTGGCCTCCAGGATTGTGAGATCATTTCCTGGCCTCCAGGATTGTGAGATCATATCCTGACCTCCTGGATTGTGAGATCATATCCTGGTCTCCAGGATTGTAAGATCATTTCCTGGCCTCCAGGATTGTGAGATCATTTCCTGGCCTCCTGGATTGTGAGATCATTTCCTGGCCTCCAGGATTGCGAGATCATATTCTGGCCTCCAGGATTGTGAGATCATTTCCTGGCCTCCAGGATTGTGAGATCATTTCCTGGCCTCCTGGATTGTGAGATCATTTCCTGGCCTCCACGATTGTGAGATCATATCCTGGCCTCCTGGATTGTCAGATCATTTCCTGACCTCCACGATTGCGAGATCATTTCCTGGCCTCCTGGATTGTGAGATCATTTCCTGACCTCCTGGATTGTGAGATCATTTCCTGGCCTCCAGGATTGTGAGATCATTTCCTGGCCTCCAGGATTGTGAGATCATTTCCTGGCCTCCAGGATTGTGAGATCATTTCCTGGCCTCCAGGATTGTGAGATCATTTCCTGGCCTCCAGGATTGTGAGATCATATCCTGGCCTCCAGGATTGTGAGATCATTTCCTGGCCTCCAGGATTGTGAGATCATATCCTGGCCTCCAGGATTGTGAGATCATATCCAGAAACAAAAGCGCTAATTGACAGATAATAGGACCAACACTGTGATTACTTAAGAGCACCATTGATGTGAAGCTCTACATATGCTTTAGTAACTCTAATATCTTATCGAATCTTTTACTTTTAAATACCTCAAAATATCAGGTAATCAGGTAAATTAAGTACTAAAATATATACCACATGGACCCATTCCTTCTGTTGAATGCCCATCTTTTTCCATCGCCTTGGACTGATTTCCAACAGCGTAGTGATGTTTCCATGGTAGGAACTGTTAAAAGATATTGTAAATTAAGTTGTAATGCTTTTATATAAACAGAGTAACATATCGTAGTTAAATGTATTATAATATTAGGGCTACAAAGTAGGAGCAGGGAGTAACAAACCATTTCTGTCTCTATATCTAAATAATAATAAGGTACAGTCAAACCTGTCATATGTGACCTTCCAAGGGAGTCAATAAAAAAGGTCACATATGACAGGTGGTCTCTTAATCCAGGTTCAAAGAAAATTACCCGAAAAGGAAAGTTCATAATTATTCTATCACATATGTACAATTTATCAGCTACAAGTATTAGTATAAAGGAATTACCTCAGTCATCAATTAAGATTTCAGTTAAACAGTAAGTTGACTGTTTATTCACTCTTTTTCATACTTCCCAAGCAAATGTTTGTATTTTTATCTATCAAAATTTCGTGAAAATCGTCTGAATGGTGAGGACATTTTTTCCCAATATCTCATCTCCTTCTTTCATTCTTTAGAAGTAAAGTCCATTTTCGTTCGTTTTTAGGTGTTATCAGGGCAAAGATAATAAATTCAATACATTTTTTGAGACAGAATAAGACATTTCATGCATTTCTGAAGTATTTTTTAATCTTTGAAAGCAGACAATTTCGTCCGGTTTCTTCTTGATTATGACTTCTGCTTCCATTTAAAAACTCAGAAAGTCGCTGAAAAAAGTCGCTTTTCAGCATTTGGGACACGGAAATGATGGTCGTTAGTCGCGTTTGACAGGTAGTCGCTTAATCCAGGTCATTTGTATAGTAAATAACGTTGGGAGGAAAAAATAAGTTTGCATGTGAAAGGAAGTCGTTTAATTCAGGTGGTCGCTACGGCAGGTTTGACTGTATATAGAGAATATTGAATGGTTTCCCGTTCAATATAACATATATTTCACGAGTATAACGGAATATCAATATTTTCACTCATGCTTCGCTTCTCCACAATCATACCCTACCCCGGTATACCTATCACTGTGTTACTTCTCCACAATCATATCCTACCCCGGTATACCTATCACTGTGTTACTTCTCCACAATCATACCCTACCCCGGTATACCTATCACTGTGTTACTTCTCCACAATCATACCCTACCCCGGTATACTGTGTTACTTCTCCACAATCATACCCTACCCCGGTATACTGTGTTACTTCTCCACAATCATACCCTACCCCGGTATATACCTACCACTGTGTTACTTCTCCACAATCATACCCTACCCCGGTATACTGTGTTACTTCTCCACAATCATACCCTACCCCGGTATACCTATCACTGTGTTACTTCTCCACAATTATAGTCTACCCCGGGATACCTATCACTGTGCTACTTCTCCACAATCATACCCTACCCCAGTATACCTATCACTGTGTTACTTCTCCACAATCATACCCTACCCCGGTATACCTATCACTGTGTTACTTCTCCACAATCATACCTACCCCGGTATACCTATCACTGTGTTACTTCTCCACAATCATACCCTACATCAGTATACCTATCACTGTGTTACTTCTCCACAATCATACCCTACCCCGGTATACTGTGTTACTTCTCCACAATCATACCCTACCCCGGTATACTGTGTTACTTCTCCACAATCATACCCTACCCCGGTATACCTATCACTGTGTTACTTCTCCACAATCATACCCTACCCCAGTATACCTATCACTGTGTTACTTCTCCACAATCATACCCTACCCCGGTATACCTATCACTGTGTTACTTCTCCACAATCATACTCTACCCCGGTATACCTATCACTGTGTTACTTCTCCACAATCATACCCTACCCCGGTATACCTATCACTGTGTTACTTCTCCACAATCATACCCTACCCCGGTATACTGTGTTACTTCTCCACAATCATACCTACCCCGGTATACCTATCACTGTGTTACTTCTCCACAATCATACCCTACCCCGGTATACTGTGTTACTTCTCCACAATCATACCTACCCCGGTATACCTACCACTGTGTTACTTCTCCACAATCATACCCTACCCCGGTATACCTATCACTGTGTTACTACTCCACAATCATACCCTACCCCGGTATACTGTGTTACTTCTCCACAATCATACCCTACCCCGGTATATACCTATCACTGTGTTACTTCTCCACAATCATACCCTACCCCGGTATACCTATCACTGTGTTACTTCTCCACAATCATACCCTACCCCGGTATATACCTATCACTGTGTTACTTCTCCACAATCATACCCTACCCCGGTATACCTATCACTGTGTTACTTCTCCACAATCATACCCTACCCCGGTATATACCTACCACTGTGTTACTTCTCCACAATCATACCCTACCCCAGTATACTGTGTTACTTCTCCACAATCATACCCTACCCCAGTATACTGTGTTACTTCTCCACAATCATACCCTACCCCGGTATATACCTACCACTGTGTTACTTCTCCACAATCATACCCTACCCCGGTATACCTATCACTGTGTTACTTCTCCACAATCATACCCTACCCCGGTATACTGTGTTACTTCTCCACAATCATACTCTACCCCGGTATACTGTGTTACTTCTCCACAATCATACCCTACCCCGGTATACCTATCACTGTGTTACTTCTCCACAATCATACCCTACCCCGGTATACCTATCACTGTGTTACTTCTCCACAATCATACCCTACCCCGGTATACTGTGTTACTTCTCCACAATCATACCTACCCCGGTATACCTACCACTGTGTTACTTCTCCACAATCATACCCTACCCCGGTATACTGTGTTACTTCTCCACAATCATACCTACCCCGGTATACCTATCACTGTGTTACTTCTCCACAATCATACCCTACCCCGGTATACTGTGTTACTTCTCCACAATCATACCCTACCCCGGTATACCTATCACTGTGTTACTTCTCCACAATCATACCCTACCCCGGTATACTGTGTTACTTCTCCACAATCATACCCTACCCCGGTATACCTTCCACTGTGTTACTACTCCACAATCATACCCTACCCCGGTATACCTACCACTGTGTTACTACTCCACAATCATACCCTACCCCGGTATACTGTGTTACTTCTCCACAATCATACCCTACCCCAGTATACCTATCACTGTGTTACTTCTCCACAATCATACCCTACCCCAGTATACCTATCACTGTGTTACTTCTCCACAATCATACCCTACCCCGGTATACCTATCACTGTGTTACTTCTCCACAATAATACCCTACCCCAGTATACCTATCACTGTGTTACTTCTCCACAATCATACCCTACATCAGTATACTGTGTTACTTCTCCACAATCATACCCTACCCCGGTATACCTATCACTGTGTTACTTCTCCACAATCATACCCTACCCCAGTATACTGTGTTACTTCTCCACAATCATACCCTACCCCGGTATACCTATCACTGTGTTACTTCTCCACAATCATACCCTACCCCGGTATACCTATCACTGTGTTACTTCTCCACAATCATACCCTACCCCGGTATACTGTGTTACTTCTCCACAATCATACCCTACCCCAGTATACTGTGTTACTTCTCCACAATCATACCCTACCCCGGTATACCTATCACTGTGTTACTTCTCCACAATCATACCCTACCCCGGTATACTGTGTTACTTCTCCACAATCATACCTACCCGAGTATACTGTGTTACTTCTCCACAATCATACCCTACATCAGTATTAAATGTCCTTACTTTTCCACAACCATGACATCAGTATGCTTTGTGTAGCCACGTGCAAGTCGTAGAGCTAAATCGTTTGCCTCCGATCTGGAAATAAAATAGGAAACTATAATCAGATTAGGATATTAACAAGAGGCCCGTGGGGCCTGTATCGCTCACCTGGTTGGATTAGACCAAATGTCAAAATAATGTTCATATTCAATTTGTTATATTTGTTAATCACAAACAATGCTATATATGGTTATAGTATGGGAATCCGAACTGCTTTAAAGATTAATGAAGTCCAGACTCTCTAAGGTCTGAAAGACCTCAAGAATTGTTTTTAGAACATGCATTCATCACTTTATGACTAGTAGCGATTTAAAGGAATGACCTCTATTTCCCCTATTGGGCCCCGCCCGTTTGGCCCCTCCGGGGTCAGAGTCACCATTTATGCAAAATCTGTTCCCCTTCCCCCAAGGATGTTTCTGACCAAATTGGGTTCAAATCCATTCATAACTTTATGACAAGTAGTGATTTAAAGGAATTACCTCTATTTCCCCTATTGGGCCCCCGCCCCTTTGGGGTCGGAGCCACCATTTATGCAAAATCTGTTCTCCTTCCACCAAGGATGTTTCTGACCAAATAGGGTTCAAATCCATTCATAACTTTATGACTAGTAGCGATTTAAAGGAATTACCTCTATTTCCCCTATTGGGCCATGCCCCTTTGGCCCTTCCGGGATCAGAGTCACCATTTATGCAAAATCTGTTCCCCTTCTGCCAAGGATGTTTCTGACCAAATTGGGTTCAAATCCATTCATAGCTTTATGACTAGTAGCGATTTAAAGGAATTACCTCTATTTCCCCTATTGGGCCACGCCCCTTTGGCCCCTTGGGGGTCAGAGTCACCATTTATGCAAAATCTGTTCCCCTTCCCCCAAGGATGTTTCTGACCAAATTGGGTTCAAATCCATTCATAACTTTATGACAAGTAGCGATTTAAAGGAATTACCTCTATTTCCCCTATTGGGCCCCGCCCCTTTGGCCCCTCGGGGGTCTGAGTCACCATTTATGCAAAATCTGTCCCCCTTCCCCCAAGGATGTTTCTGACTAAATTGGCTTCAAATCCATTCATAACTTTATGACTAGTAGCGATTTAAAGGAATTACCTCTATTTCCCCTATTGGGCCCCGCCCCTTTGGCCCCATTGGGGTCAGAGCCACCATTTATGCAATATTTGTTCCCCTTTCCCCAAGGATGTTTCTGACCAAATTGGGTTCAAATCCATTCATAACTTTATGACCAGTAGCGATTTAAAGGAATTACCTCTATTTCCCTTATTGGGCCCCGTCCCTTTGGCCCCTTTGGGGTCAGAGTCACCATTTATGCAAAATCTGTTCCCCTTCTGCCAAGGATGTTTCTGGCCAAATTTGGTCAAAATCCAATAAAAACTTTTTGACTAGTAACGATTTAAAGCAAATGTTGACGGACGACGGACGACGGACGGAAGACGGACGACGGACGGACGAAAGACGCTGCGCCATGACATAAGCTCACAAGACCTTCGGTCCAGGTGAGCTAATAATGATTAGTTATGAATATTACGTGAAAAGAAAGAAATAATTATCAAATACTGTTAAGAAATCAGTTACTCAATAATAGTGTTTATAAAAGTTACACCCATCCCCTTAAAAGGGCCACAACTATTTATAACATGGTCAAACAATGATAGTTGTTATCAAAGTTACACCCATTCCTATAAAAGGGCCACAACTCTTTATAATATGGTCATAATGATAGTGATTATAAAAGTTGTCTGATCATGACCTTTCATAGCATGTAAAACATCTCTCTGAGATGGTTGCAGATGCTGGAATAATAGTCATAATGTTGATATAGTATCATCCTTTGTAACAGATATCATTTCCAGAAATATCTTCTAATCAAAACAAAAGGTTACTGCTCATGATGTTTCTCTGTAAAAACCACACGACTACTTGATAGCAGATGAACTCACCCAGAGTTGACAAAGAAACAGACACACAACTTGTCAGGTAGTGTTTCCACCACCCTCTTGGCATAGTCCACCATGGTTTCATTTAGGAATCCAGCACTTGTTGTCATCCTGGCCATTTGTTCCTGTCCTGCATGCACAACATGGGGGTGACAGTGACCCACTGGAAATACAGACACTATCTTAGGAATTTATATCTGTCAAGCAGATAAACTATCCATATTTCATAATCAATCTATCATCATGTTAGGAATAATATTCATCAATTTGGTCCAAATATTATTTGAAAAGATATGTTTATCTTAAAACACAAACAATGATTGAAAATTATACTTCCAAGCTTTCAAAAACTATCACATCAGTTTCCTTTCAAGCAGAGAGCAATGACAGAGTTTGACAACCATCCACTATTCAGCAAAGAGACATGGTGATATTTTCACGTTATAATATAACACAATATTAACATCCAATCAGAGTTGGAATGGAGAGAATCAAACTGCCCTAGAGTACTGTACTTGTATTAGAGTGTTGTTGGGATGAAAATGCCTCTTTACATATTAACTGACTTTACATTTGTACTATCACCAAAACGTTACCATTGTCAAGGCTCTGTCATTGAACTCCTTGCTTGACAAAGGAACACATGTACATGTTTTCAAGCAGTTGACAACTCATATTAACACTTGGTCAGAACCATATCAGGATTATTTCAGGCAAGTTAGAGCTCAGTCCACTGGTGAAATTTGAGAAGATTGAAATGTGAAAAGTATGGTGGACAATGATGGACACAGTGACTATATAATATAGTTCATCCCACCCCAAAGGGTCAGGATGACTGAAAAAAGCCTTAAGCTGTTCAGAACATGAACAAGAAACCTATGGGGCCTGCATCACTCAACTTGATATTAAATGTTTCTGGCAAATTAAGCACTCTACGTAAGTTGACAAGCACTCTACGTTAATGACTAATTTTCGTCATTTACACAATTAATTAAATAATGAATTAATTAATCCTGACAAAATTTGGCCAAAATCCATTCAGTTCTTAATGACAATGAAGCAACAATTTAAAGGATTAACCTCTATTGATCCCCTATTTGGACCCACCCCTTATAATTATGCCCCTGGAGGGCCGGAATCACCATTCAAAATGTGTTCCCTTCCCCCCAGGACACTTCGATTCTGACTAAATCTGCATGGTCAAAATCCATTCAGTCATTCATTGCTGGTAGAAAGATTATTAAGAAAAGTTATGTACAATGGACGAAGGACACTGCGCCATGGCATCAGCTCACCCGCGGTCCTTCTGATATTATGTGAGCAGGATATGGACCATACTTGGTTGATATTATAGTTTATTGTCTTCTCTGTATTAAAATAAACCCTAAAACCTATTGCAATACTACTACCATTGAAAAATCTAGTGGTTCTATGTCAGACTCATCTTTCTCTACTTTTCCCTTTTTTCTTCTTAATAATTAATCTGATAACAAGAACAAGAGGAACCTACATGTGAATTCACCTCTTCAGTTCTTTTCAAGAATAAAGCGATGACAAACTTAAAAAAAATCCAAGATAGCCACCAGTCGGCAATTTTATTTTTCTGATCAAAAATCTGAATTGAATTGGCACAACTAGGGACTAAGGGGAACCTACACATGAAGTTTGAGAAAATTGCTTCAGCTATTTTCAAGAAATAGTGATCATGATAACAAGGATGGTTTACGAACGGACAGATGACTGACAGACCATGGACCACACCCTGATCCAAGGCAATTTGAATAGCCCACCATCTGATGATGATTGGCTAAAAAGAAAACATGCATATGCTTGAGTATTTTTATAAGGATTACCAGAGTACAAACCATGTGAAATGATGCTGATACAATCCAGGTACTCTGTTCCTGAATCATCGTACATGTACTGGCGTGAGGCCCTTACTATCTTCAGGGGAGCAGCTTCAAAATGTAGTTTACATGTCCTCCTTTAACAAGATCAAAAGGTAACGCCTTGATAAACATCCTTTATAACACCTTAAATCAGTACTGACCTCCACGATGTGTTCTGACCTACCACTTTATAACACCTTAAATCAGTACTGACCTCCACAATGTGTTCTGACCTACCACTTTATAACAGCTTAAATCAGTACTGACCTCCACAATGTGTTCTGACCTACCACTTTATAACAGCTTAAATCAGTACTGACCTCCACAATGTGTTCTGACCTACCACTTTATAACACCTTAAATCAGTACTGACCTCCACAATGTGTTCTGACCTACCACTTTATAACACCTTAAATCAGTACTGACCTCCACAATGTGTTCTGACCTACCACTTTATAACAGCCACAAAAGAGTTCCCTCATAAAAATCTTAAAATTTCTTACCAACCTTCAGCTCTCACTAGATAGCCCTGCATACTATTTCTCTCCCCTTAAACATTAACTCAAACTTCCTATATCATTAGCTTATAAAATTCCCCTACACACTGGTCCCGTTTGTAGACAACAAAATCCCTTAAAATATGTAAACAAAAAGCAACTGCATATTAATATGTACATATACCCTTGGACAATGGACTCCATCAATGGTGATCAATTTGATATTGATGAAGTTCATTTTCTTTTCAAACGTATACGTAGCTATAGAACATTAGATGAACAAAGAATCTAAATGTTGCAATGTAATTCAAGCCACAATATATTTTTTATATAAATTTTCAATGTTTGGAAAATTCTATAGACCACAGGCGTCTGCTTCTGGTAAGCATTTATAGAAAAAACAAGAGATCCCAGAGGGATCTTGGCGCCCACCATTGAATGATCTTCATAGGTTCCATGTCAGATTGATCTTTTCTCTACTTTTCCCTTCTTCTAAGTCTTACTAATCTGTGTAAATTCAGAAACAGCCCTCTATAGCTAGTACTTTTCAAACAAGGGGAAGCTATATATAAAATTTAAGATTTAGCGATAATGGCTGTCTGTCGACCATGTTGTTTTTGGATTGGTCCCAATATGCAAAACTAGGCACTAAGGGGAACATACATATGAAATTTGAGAAAGATCCCTTGAGTGCTTTCTGAGAAATAGCGATAACAAACTTCAATTGTCAAAATCCAAGATGGCTGCCTGTCGGCCATGTTGTTTTCTGATTAGTTTCAAAATGCAATATGCATAACTAG
Organism: Pecten maximus; assembly: GCF_902652985.1. Classification (NCBI taxonomy): domain Eukaryota; kingdom Metazoa; phylum Mollusca; class Bivalvia; order Pectinida; family Pectinidae; genus Pecten; species Pecten maximus. Next base: position 5,591,920 of record NC_047015.1, on the reverse strand, counting down.
GCACCAAAGGGAACCTACATATGAAATTTGAGAAAGATCCCTTCAGAACTTTCTGAGAAATAGTGATAACAAACTTCAATTGTCAATATCCAAGATGGCTACCTGTCAGCCATGTTGTTTTCTGATTGGTCTCAAAATGCAATATGCATAACAAGGCACTGAGGGGAACGTATGTATGAAATTTGAGAAAGATCCCTTCATTACTTTCTGAGAAATAGCGATAACAAACTTCAATTGTCAAAATCCAAGATGGCTGCCTGTCGGCCAGGTTGTTTTCCGATTGGTCTCAAAATGCAATATGCATAACTAGGCAACAAGAGGAACCTACGTATGAAATTTGAGAAAGATCCATTCATCACTTTCTGAGAAATAGCGATAACAAACTTCAATTGTCAAAATCCAAGATGGCTGCCTGTCGGCCATGTTGTTTTCTGATTGGTCTCAAAATGCAATATGCGTAACTAGGTACCAAGTGGAACCTAAATATGAAATTTGAGAGAGATCCCTTCAGTACTTTCTGAGAAATAGCGATAACAAACTTCAATTGTCAAAATCCAAGATGGCTGCCTGTCGGCCATGTTGTTTTCTGATTGGTCTCAAAATGCAATATGCATAACTAAGCACCAAGAGGAACCTACATATGAAATTTGAGAAAGATCCCTTCATTACTTTCTGAGAAATAGCGATAACAAACTTCAATTGTCAAAATCCAAGATGGCTGCCTGTCGGCCATGTTGTTTTCCGAATTGTCTCAAAATGCAATATGCATAACAAGGCACAAAGGGGAACCTACATATGAAATTTGAGAAAGATCCCTTCAGTACTTTCTGAGAAATAGCGATAACAAACTTCAATTGTCAAAATCCAAGATGGCTGCCTGTCGGCCATGTTGTTTTCCGATTGGTCTCAAAATGCAATATGCATAACTAGGCACCAAGGGGAACCTACATATGAAATTTGAGAAAGATCCCTTCAGTACTTTCTGAGGATTAGCGATAACAAGAATTGTTTACGGACGGACGGAGGGACGGACGGACGGAGGGACGGACGGACGGAGGGACGGACGGACGGACGGACGGACGACGGACCACGGACGCAGGGCGATTTGAATAGCCCACCATCTGATGATGGTGGGCTAAAAATAGTAAGAATGCTAACCAGAAGTGGACTCATGTGTATAGACATATGATGATTCATACTGGTCAAAGGGGAGATAACACCATGATTGTGTAACAGTGGAGAGTACTGGTCATCTTACTAACTCAGGCTAGCAGGCATTTCTCTTTTGCCTAGCTGGTGCAAACATAATTAATTATTATGACTGGGTCTATGTAAGATTACTCTCTTCTCCATCTTTCTTCCTTTCCTCCGAGTCATGTGAAAGTAAGTGGAATATAAACATACCTGTACTGGTATATGTAATTTGGGAAAAATTATCAAGAACTTACGAGGAAAACATAACTACCATCAATAAATTCTAATATGGCTGTCTGTCAGCCATTTTGTCTCTCTGATCAGTTTCAAGTAAATTTTATTCAATGTTGTTAATTTATACAACATTATATATATAAACAGCTGGGTTTCACATGTTCAACCTGCAAAGTTACAGATAGAATCACATGTTCAACCTGCAAAGTTACAGATAGAATCACATGTTCAACCTGCAAAGTTACAGATAGAATCACATGTTCAACCTACAAAGTTACAGATAGAATCACATGTTCAACTTGCAAAGTTACAGATAGAAAGTAAGTCTCAAAATCAAATCAACATAACTAAGGACTGACAGAAACCATATCAAGTCAGAATAAAGTCCTTCCAGTGCTTCTCAAAGTTCTGAAGAAATAGCGACAACACACTTCAACTGTCAAAATCTAAGATGGTCACCTGTTGGCAATTTTCATTTCCCAATCAGTCCTAAATTAGAAATGATTTTGGTCCCCAATAACAAACCAAATGACAAAATTCCTAGCTATATTCACTTGAGGTATCTGTATTTAGTTACATCTGCAAGAAAACTCTCAAATAATGAAACCTGTACACTGAATAATTAAGTTTGTAACCAGTGTGGGCATCAATATTCCATAATGGTTAGACTGACTAGGAAAAGGGCTCTAGACAAGGAAGCAATTAGATATGTTGAATGAAATAATTAGAAATACTAGAGTAAAACATGAGGATAAGTTTCTATATCACGCTTAATAATACGCTCAACATATGAAAAAATAACAAAAATAAGAGTGCAAAAAAATGTTTTACAGTGATCAGGGATATTTATATGTGTAACAGCAGCATGTCGGGCCCAATTTGCATACGTCAAACTACACCCGACTCGCCCTTGTGGACCAACAACCCAGGCTCGGATAGCCCCTTGTCAAGTATTCATCTCACGTTGAAACAAGGTTTGGGCACAGGCACCAAAATTTAAATGTAAGAGGAGTGGAAAAATGCACGGCCAGACCAGGGTTCGAACCGGGGACCTCCGAACACTAGCCCGATGCTACTTGGTCGCCGGTGATCGACCCAGTCCAGTTCCGCTACACTCTTCCCTCCCTTTTTTAAATCTTCCACCCCGCAGATTTCACAACTCACAACCCAGGCTCGGGTATCCCCTTGTCAAGTATTCATCTCACGTTGAAACAAGGTTTGGTCACAGGCACCAAATGTAGTAGGAGTGGAAAAATGCATGGCCAGACCGGGGTTCGAACGCCAATGATCGACCCGGTCCAGTTCCGCGCTACACATGTATAATGAAGTCGCTGAAATATTTATGCCTCCCAAATTGAGTTTAGACTACTATTTTAGTAGTTTAATTTTTTTGTTTCAGTGATTTTCTGCTTGTAAATCTTGCCGTGAATAAATAATATCACTTATTATACCTCACTTTTGTTTGAATTCTTTTCATTGGACGAAAACATATCACCTGACATTTTATAAATCGAATATCCCCCGACAAATGCCGTCGCCGGGGTATAACCCGTCGAATAACCATGTAACCATGGCAGCAGAATACATGTATTATACCCCGGTGTATAACCCCTCCGCCCGATGAATAACCCTTCGTCATCGAACGCGCCTGCATCTGAAGTCGGGCAGTGGAACTCTTTTGCGTTTGTTGTCGTATGGTTCCAAAAACACAAACAACAACACAGGCTTTTAAATCAATATAAAATACAATTTATTAAATTCAATTTATTGTGGTTTTTTTTCAGTATAATAAAACTATTATGACCCTCTGTGTCGGGATATATCCAGAATTATGTCCCTGGGAAGAGTTATTTTCCCTCGGGCTACGCACTCGGGAAAATAACCCTTCCCGGGGACATAATTCTGGATATATCCCTCCACAGAGGGCCATAATTCTATATTATAAATATGGACTATAAGAAAGAGTGTTATTTTCAATATGTACAGAATTAACAGGCTAAAAATAATGATTTCTCTCAATATACATTTTTTTACTATTTAACATATTTGGGAATTTTTCAAAATATACTTTTTGGCCAATGATTTTTTTTCTTTCAAATTTTTACCCTTCATCAGAGACGTCTCTCATTGAAAATGAAATGAAAATTTTCTAACCCCATGCAAATTTTGATGGTCGGTGTAGGCAGAGACCTTTAGTTTAATAGAAATGATTATGAAAACGAAGTTATCCTCTCTTGTCGAGATCAGAATCGCTACTTTATAATGCCTTACCTCTGAATGGCCACGGAATCGGAAAGATGTAAAGAATTCCTGATTGTTTTCATGTTTCCTGAAAAGGCCCTACTTGCTCCAAAGAGTCTAGGGCTAATGTGCATTAACAGGTAACTGTTTAGCATATGTATACCGGACTCTACTTAGATTGTAAAGAACCAGTCACGTTTTCCGAAAACAACAAACAGCTGAAAACAACTTTGTTTCATAACCAAGGGGTGCTTATGTAAAACGGGAAACGGAAGTGCAGGTGCTCGTTGAAATGACCGCTGTCGTGTGGCTTGTTCGCCAGAGACCTTAGCTATGTAGACCATTTCACATACTTTAGCAGCGAGATGACATACTTAGGACTGACCCGACTTTACAGGACACTGTGTGTTGTTTTTGTTTTCACTATATCACAACAACATACAACACTCACCCCACATAACTTCTTTGCATTTCATACGTCTGCTTGAAGGTAAGTTCTGGCATCGTGACCAGTAACAGAATATTCCCGATAATGTCACCAATGTCGCTTAGATGTTATTCATGTTAACATTCTATTCCTGTCAAACTGTACAGAGACGCATTTATCTGTTTCCTAGCCTACATACGTGTGAGATATAGGCAATCAACAGCTTAAAAATGTTAGCAAGTCCGTGACGTCACTGACACTATGTATCGTTAGCCGACACAGATTTGCACAGGGATTTGTTTTTATACGTTTGAACATGTAAAATGAAAAAGCCAGGGACGTGACCTGGAGGAGTGACTCAAACTTATCTAAAATTACCCATGTATTGTTTACCTATAATAATAGATTTGATCGCTTGAAGGACGAGGACATCTAGATTCTACATACAAGTATAAATCAATTCACTGTAGGATTTTCTCTTCCTGTCCCTGTGATCGTGGGTTACAATTAAACAGTGGCATTTAGTGTGGTTTTGACCGATCAATATTTAAGTGACCAAAGGATTAGAGTGATCTAAGTCCCTGATATGACAGTGTGTACAATTATTAATCTTGTATGGCAGCCATGCACAGACATTGCATCCCATATGCTAAATGTGGATGGTTTAGAAATCAGAATTCATGTACAACACTTTCTCATTTTTGTAATAAAATCCAAGATGTCTAAATGTTGACCACTGCCTGTTCTCGCGATCTGTCTCAAAATTGAACAATCTATTAAAGTCGCATACTCCCAAACAACCTAAAATTCTAGTTGCACACATGTACAGTTTATATATGACAATCCAAGATGCTCATTTAAGCTCTCCTAACATTAAAATGACTACTGGCCTGGACGCTTGACCGGGGGAGTCCTCGAGACATCAGTGTATAAGAATAACTCACGGTATTTATATTTATCGCGAGATTTGTCACGGAGCCGAGAACGAGGCTATAACAACGTGCACTGCACCTAACTACACACATGGCCATTCTTTATACATATCAAACATATATGAACTTTGTCTAATAATGCTTTCATTCAAACATATTAACAGAATATTAGCGTAATATCCAGGTAACTAAACAAAATACTTAATTTTAAAATGTAGCAATATATGCATACAACAAAACATCGATAAAAAATTTAGATCCAGGTGCGGATCCAGGAATTTGAAAGGGGGGGGGGGTCCAGTAATTTAGTGATTTAGAAATTTTTGCAATCTTTCGGGGATCAGATTTTCAATAAGCGGGGGGGTGTTGAGTTGTGTTTGGCAGAGTTATCGGGGTTTTTTTAAGGTTAAAAATATTGTCCTCGTCCAAAAAAGGTCCAGGACAATCCCAGGTCCACGCTTTCGGCGTTCTGCCATTTTTTTGGGACTGTAAAACCCGCCGTTGCATTGTGGGATTAATTTTCTGAGAAACTTGGTCCTGCAGCCACAGTTATTATTTTTGGGAATTCCCCGTATACTTTCATAAATACACATTTTTTTTCAGTTTCTGATTCACGATAATCTGTTAGGTATGTATCAAGTCCGAAAACTGTAAAAAGCTCAAAATGTAAACATTGATATAAAAAATTATGTTTCTTTAGGAGTATGTGGCTTTAAGAACGGAGTCATTAAGGAGTGGAATTCGGAGGATGCCATATCAAGTTTGAAAATTATGATTTCAGTATTCCTTAAGATGTAGTAATAATAATTTCCAATAACATACATTTCCATTTTAGCTGTCATATGTGAGGTAAAAGAAAGCATTAATCTGATGTTGATCATTAAGTTTCAATCGCAAAAATGCAAAGATGGCCCTGTTTTGTTTTCCAGACAAAACTTAAAATAAAAAAGGCATCATTAGAAACCGAGGAGAACATATCTATATGAAGTTTGCAAAATACATCATAGTAATTTTTAAGAAACAGAGATAACACAATTTTACAACTGTCAAAAACCAAGACGGTCATCTGTTGTTCTTTTTGTTTTCTTTGTCAATCTCCAAATTGAATGGGCACATTACTTGTGACCAGGAGAACCTACAATTCAAGCTAGAAAAATATTCAGTATTTCTCCATAAATTCTTATTACAAAATTTAAGATGTCTGCCATTTGGCCAGTTTTGTTTTCCCAATCAAGCTGAAAACTGATCATGAATGGGCACTACTAAAGGGACTAATGGGAACCTACATATAAAGTTTTAGAAATATCCTTCCACTTCTTCTTGTAGCTGGACTGGACTGGGTCGATCATCGGTGTCCAGGTAGCTCAATTGGTAGAACATCCGGCTAGTGTTCGGAGGTCCCGGGTTCGAACCCCGGTCTGGCCGCTACATTTTCGACTCTCCTGTTACAAAATTCCTGGTAGAGACAACAAGCTTCAGCTGTCAACATCAAAGACAGGTGTTTGTTTTCCATTTGGTTTTCCTAAAACAGACTCAAAATTGAATGGGCACAAATACGGACCTACAAATGAAGTTAGAGAAATCCTGCCAGTACCTTGTGATAACAAGCATTGTTTAAGGATGAACAATGGCCCACCAACCAAAGGCTACATAGCCCACTTTATCTGATGATAAAAAATGTTATGAACAAAAATACTGGGGTAATAATTACTCGCACAACCAATCAGCCAATCAGCTGGTGTTTCGTCTGAACCAAGTTCCTGAAGAAAATGTGTTTCTTAGGTGGTTTGTAGCGGTTTTCCTGATTCAATAACATATGAAATGGATACTTTTATATGAGAATAAAGAGTGGGTCTTGAGATTTGGAAAATCAAAAATATCCACTCTTACTAAACATAGAATGACGTAGGATTCCATGCAGGTGTAAAAAGGTAGGAATTCCCCAGTGCACCGTTAATGTCAGGGTTGCTGTCTTTCAAGTTCCTGTATGCTCTTATGTGCCATTAAAACCTATACAATAACATCAATTATCAGATAGCGAAAACTTCAAAAATTTGATATAAATTTCAAATAATTTGAATTTCAAATGAGCAAATGAAGGGATGGAGTCACTAGTAATAACATAAGGTAAAATATTTAGTTGTGTGAGCCCTAATATCTCTTCTTTTATTATTATATATTCCTTTATAATGATGTCACATACGAGGGCTGGTTGATAAGTTGTGAGCCTCGGACTGGTCTCATTTAGTTAGTTTATATTGACGAGGTAGCACTCTAAGTAAACAAGACAAGCAGCTTTTGCAAAATGGACAAATGGGTTGGGGTTAGGGTGAAAGAGTCTGTCATTGCCATGGCTGCCATTCACGATTGTGGTTTTAAATTGATTGAGCATCCGCCTTATTCACCTGATCTCGCTGCATCAGGCTTTCATCTATTTCCAAAACGGCTATTTCAGGCACCCTAACCCTAACATGCAGTGGATGGCTTTCTGAACAGCTAAGGAAAAGGAGTTCTATAAAAGTGGCATTGAGGCCCTTAAACACCACTGGCAAAAGTGTATAGATACTGAAGTGGATTATGTTGAAAAATAATACAATATGTCTGTCAAAATTCCAGTCCTTCAATATGAGGCTCACAACTTATCAATCAGCCCTCGTATTTTCAAACAAAGCTTAAACACTTTATCTGTGACACAGAAAGCTTCCTGTAATGATGTAAAAGGTAAGCACTATAAATTAACTTTATAGCTCGTTGTAGGATTGAAAGTTCTCACCTGATTTTCATCAGTATATTAGAAACCAAGAGGCCTACATAGCTCACTTTGATATTTCTATTTGTGACAAAACAGTCTTTTGCAATTTAGTTGTACAATAAATGTTAGAATTTGGTACATATCACAACCACTGTATAATTTGAGTGTGACATTTTGGTGACTAATGACACGTACAACAACGAATATACACTTTGATAACATGTGTACGAGATTGTAATAAAATCAGCATGTCTTCCTGTTGACACTATAAGATATCTACACGTATGGAACAGTATACAAATTGATTCGGTTACTCTGAGAAGAACTCAATTTAGCTACATTTTGTTTATACCCTGATCATAGATGTGCGAGTCTATGGTTTGGAACTGACCCGCTACATATCTAGATGTCTTCCACCACCTGCTGCTTGAAAATATTGTTCTCTGTCAATTACTTCGATATTTCTCTGTCAATGACATTATTTTGTTGTGGGCCTCAGGAAGCTAGCTCTCCCATATCTATCAACTATATTGTAGCATGTGCTATGCATGCAGGGTGTCACATCTGTCGGTCAACTCTTTTTCAAAATGCTACATTAGTCCATAACACCTGAATGGACAGAATCTGGCCTGGAGCATGTTTAGGTGAAGGGATTCAAAATTGTTTAATTAAGCCAAGGGTTTGTTATCTCCATGGGAACAGGAGATTGAGACTCAATACAGGATTGGCTAAGTCTTTGAAATCCTTATCTTCAGATGGAAAGTCAAGATTCTTATCAGATTAAGTCTGCATCTCCAAAGGCTGCATTTCACACTGGTCAAGTAATAATCCTTCTTATAGCTTACCTGGTCCAAGCCTTGACATAACAAATCCAATCATCTGAAATGAAGAAGGATTTAAAAGATTTTATGGCCCACCATTTGGTCCTCAAAGGGTAATACACAGGTTTATACACACTGGAGTTCCCATTATGTTTGGTAATGCATCAAAAGGGTTTCCAAACAGCCCGGAGCCACTCTGAGGGTTTCCAAACAGCCCGGAGCCACTCTGAGAGTTTCCAAACACCCCGGAGCCACTCTGAGGGTTTCCAAACAGCCCGGAGCCACTCAGAGGGTTTCCAAACAGCCCGGAGCCACTCTGAGGGTTTTCAAACAGCCCGGAGCCACTCTGAGGGTTTCCAAACAGCCCGAAGCCACTCTTGAGGGTTTCCAAACAGCCAGGAGCCACTCTGAGGGTTTCCAAACAGCCCGGAGCCACTCTGAGGGTTTCCAAACAGCCCGGAGCCACTCTTGAGGGTTTCCAAACAGCCAGGAGCCACTCTGAGGGTTTCCAAACAGCCCGGAGCCACTCTGAGGTTTTCCAAACAGCCCGGAGCCACTCTGAGGGTTTCCAAACAGCCAGGAGCCACTCTGAGGGTTTCCAAACAGCCCGGAGCCACTCTGAGGGTTTCCAAACAGCCCAGAGCCACTCTGAGGTTTTCCAAACAGCCCGGAGCCACTCTGAGGGTTTCCAAACAGCCCGGAGCCACTCTGAGGGTTTCCAAACAGCCCGGAGCCACTCTGAGGTTTTCCAAACAGCCCGGAGCCACTCTGAGGGTTTCCAAACAGCCCGGAGCCACTCTGAGGGTTTCCAAACAGCCCGGAGCCACTCTGAGGTTTTCCAAACAGCCCGGAGCCACTCTGATGTAAGCATTCATTGGTGAAACTGCCCATTCTGATGACAATATTTTGGATTACTTGGTACGAGAGTATCTTTTGTAGCAGGTATACAGTAGCAAGTCTGTTAGTCTCTGTTGTGTTGTCAGGAGGTGAATATAGGTCACTGTAACCTTGTTATTTCTAAAAGATCTACAATTCTCTGGTTGACATTTGTGGGGGTTACTATAATTATGAGCTTAAGAAAGGAAGCAACACAAGTATTAATCACTGCAATTTATTTTTATTTTCCATCTACATTTTTGTATAATCATATTACAATTATCCCTCATTATTGGACTAAATCATCTAAGTATGCCCACATTACCATCAAAGCTGTACCTATACAATATTGTATAATGAAAATGTCAAAATCCTGAATTTCACATCAAACTATCACAAACTGAGCTGACTTTGGTTAATTATACAGCCTCTGCCTAATTTGTGGACTCATTCTTTAGAGCTGCACTCTAAGAACGACAACATTTCCATCTAGCAGAGTATACACAACTGATTGCCTTAAGAATGTACCGAGGGTAATTATCTCCCTTGTTAGTCAGAAGATGTTCAAGCACTGTAAACCAATATACTTGGTGTGATCAATTATAAGGTCTTATCAAACTTTAACTGATAGCATTCAATGATAATTTTCTCTCTGACTTTTTTGCCACTAGAAGCAACATACAGACTAATTAGTGCAGTAATACCTTACAGCAACATTTTTAGTGAAAGCACCAAAATAAGATTGATTCTAAAATACATGTGTTTACAAAGGTTTTCTTGCAGACAAATATATTTATGCATAAACAACAAGGTAACTTCATAAAACATTTTCGGTATGACACGAAAGTTCTTATAAGACAACTAATGTTACTCCACTTAACTGTACTGTGAACGTCTTCCTCGAGTTCACCCCTACACTGCACTGTACATACACTACTCCACCCGTGAACTCCCTGTAACCTAGGAACACTCGACCTCTTTCTGGAGTTCACCCCTACAATGTATTATTCCACATCCTTGAAATCCCTCTGACCTAGAAATTACTTGGCTTACACTGTATATATACCCTCGAAGTCCCCATTCATACTGGTAAGGGGTTAGTGTTTCAATATTCCATGTTACACAAACTAAAAATATGCATTTTATTAAAATGTTGTGACACCACAATTTATAATAATATAATAAAAATATATGTTGTCTGATGAATTTGATAATCATCAACACATATATACATCTACAAATAAACACATAATGTTTCTGATTAAAAGCAGTATTTAAAACCCAATAATACATAAACATAAAACTATTAATCTGTAATAACGACTAAATTCTCACCATTTAAAGCTATGGTAATACCACAAATAACAAACCCCTTGTAAATCTTGTGTGAACCAAAAACTCTATGTTTATCACCAATTGTTAATGATATATATTGGTTCTAAGAATGTATACCTGTTCTCAGAAGACATACCGGTATATGTTCTCAGAAGACATATACCTGTTCTCAAATATGTATACCAGGTGTCCTCAAAGACATTCCAATATATGTAGACCACCATGGCTCCCTACATGGTTCTATCTGGAGTTAAAGCAATATGAGGAGGACAGGAGGTACAATACAATATATAACTCTAATTGACTGACAGTGTAATAAATACTGAATCATTAATATATATGTATAATTCTTGATTACAATATAACATATTTGTGTAAATAAAGAAACAGTTCAACATGGTCAGGTTTCTATGATAATTAGCCCCAGAAGTTCTCGGGTTAAGTACTACCAGACCAGTTGTTTATCTGAGAGATATAGTTCTAATCATGGCTCAAATGGATATAGTTCTTATCAAGGTTACCAGGGATATAGTTCTAACCATGGTTACCAGGGATATAGTTCTTATCAAGGTTACCAGGGATATAGTTCTAACCATGGTTACCAGGGATATAGTTCTTATCAAGGTTACCAGGGATATAGTTCTAACCATGGTTACCAGGGATATAGTTCTTATCAAGGTTACCAGGGATATAGTTCTAACCATGGTTACCAGGGATATAGTTCTTATCAAGGTTACCAGGGATATAGTTCTAACCATGGTTACCAGGGATATAGTTCTTATCAAGGTTACCATGGATATAGTTCTTATCAAGGTTACCAGGGATATAGTTCTAACCATGGTTACCAGGGATGTAGTTCTTATCAAGGTTACCATGGATATAGTTCTTATCAAGGTTACCAGGGATATAGTTCTAACCATGGTTACCAGGGATATAGTTCTAATCATCGTTACCGGGGATATAGTTCTGTGGTTACCAGGGATATAGATCTTACCATGGTAACCAGGGATATACAATTTTGTAGTTCTAATCATGGTTACCAGGGATATAGTTCTTATCAAGGTTACCAGGGATATAGTTCTTACAATGGTTACCAGGGATATAGTTCTTACCATGATTACCAAGGATAAACTTCTTACGGTATTATGGCTACCAGGGATACAGTTCTGAACATGGCTGCCAGGAATATAGCTCTGATCATGGCTGCCAGGGATACAGTTCTGATCATGGCTGCCAGGGATATAGTTCTGATCATGGCTGCCAGGGATAAAGTTCTAACCATGGCTGCCAGGGATATAGTTCTGAACATGGCTGCCAGGGATAAAGTTCTAATCATGGCTGCCAGGGATATAGTTCTGAACATAGCTGCCAGGGATAAAGTTCTGAACATGGCTGCCAGGGTTACAGTTCTGATCATGGCTGCCAGGGATATAGTTCTGATCATGGCTGCCAGGGATATAGTTCTGATCATGGCTGCCAGGGATAAAGTTCTGAACATGGCTGCCAGGGATAAAGTTCTAATCATGGCTGCCAGGGATATAGTTCTGATCACGGCTGCCAGGGATACAGTTCTGATCATAGCTGCCAGGGATATAGTTTTGATCATGGCTGCCAGGGATTAATGATTTGCATCATAATATCTTTTTGAGCAGTATGATCTTAAGTAAACCAAGCGAGCCTGGATTTACTCTTGAATAAAGACATTCCCTATATAGGAGGCTGTCGGAAAAGGAACAAAAGGGTGGAATTACTGAGATAATGCCAATCTCACTATAACCTTAGATAACATTTAGCTCAACACATCTAACTCGATCAAGACGAGATTCACTTATATACATCCTGGAAACAATAGTATCAAAAATAAAACAACAAAATAGATTTCTGTGATAAAGTAAAATTGACAGATTCTTTGGAAAGTTAAACACCATTTATGATTTAGCAGATTGCAAGTATAAACAAATTTTAAATATTTTCTTACACAAAGGTTATCAATGTTATTATAGACCTATGATAACAGAATGATGTAGAATCAGTGATCTATGTAGTAAACAATACATTAAACCTTATAACCTTATGACTGTGTATGACCTTGATATCAGTACATCACACGATGTCACCATCCAGTGTATGACCTTGATATCAGTATATTACATGATGTCACCAGCCTGTGTATGACTTGATATCAGTACATCACACGATGTCACCATCCTGTGTATGACCTTGATATCAGTATATTACATGATGTCACCAGCCTGTGTATGACCTTCATTACATCATACAATATTAAATGTTTGTATTATTTTTATGACCTTTAGTACACTATTAACTAAAGTTAATATAAGTAAAGAAATAAATCATACACAATCAAGTCATGTCACATATTTCTAAACATATTACTTAAAAAACAAACAGGCTAGATCTTGATAACAATAGTGTAAAAATAGACAAATTGAAACTAAACAATCATGTAAAACAAAGAAATACCTCAAAAAAATTATCAGTACAATGATAGAAACAAAAATAACAATCTTAATAAATACTATTGTATACAAACCACGTAAGGACATGTAGAGGGACAACCAAACAGATGACAGAGGACAATTGTATTCCAGGACCATGACGACAAGTAAGGTACACGCTTTCACACCATATAGGTTATGACAAAGACACACTTGTTGTGTGAACACATTCAAATACTGAGATCTCATTGGAACAATACAAGTGATGGACACGCCCCACTATCAAGTGATGGGCACATCCCACTATCAAGTGATGGGCACGTCCCACTATCAAGTGATGGGCATGTCCCACTATCAAGTGATGGGCACATCCCACTATCAAGTGATGGGCACGTCCCACTATCAAGTGATGGGCATGTCCCACTATCAAGTGATGGACATGTCCCACTATCAATTGATGGGCATGTCCCACTATCAAGTGACGGACACGTCCCACTATCAAGTGATGGACATGTCCCACTATCAAGTGATGGACACGTCCCACTATCAATACATTTCCTGATCACATCCCCAAAATTCAAACTGTACAAGTCGCAATGAGATGTTGTCTGTATAAATGTATGCAACTTAAAATACCAAAAGGATTTTGAATTGAACTGTACAGGTGTAAACACCAGTGTATAACTTTGAGGTCATCTATAAATAAGTCGGCTACTTATCAGTAAAAGTTAAATACAAGACAATGAGATTTACCATGACTGTTTCATCAGAATTGGTTCTAAAGACACATCACATTTATACAAATAAAAATACCAAAAATATGTAAACATAACCCAAAATGTCAAGGTCACTTGGTTTGTGGTTAATCAGAAAAAATTGATATGTAATATTCTGACCTGTTAGTGGTTAATCAGAGCACTGACATGTGTAACCGTACCTGTTTGTGTCTCTAGAATTAACATAAATAAGCTATAGAAACTGGCAATTATTTGGATTATCAATCATCTAGAATATTTTGAGTATAATTTTTTGAAAACTGAAATGAGATTCTTGTAAACACAGATTTAACACAATTGTGATGTGACCTCTTGTCACACTCAAGACCTGTGACGTGATCTCTTGTCACATCCAGACCTGTGATGTGACCTCTTGTCACATCCAGACCTGTGATGTGACCTCTTGTCACACCCAGACCTGTGATGTGACCTCTTGTCACACTCAAGACCTGTGACATGACCTCTTGTCACATCCAGACATGTGATGTGACCTCTTGTCACACCCGGAGCTGTGATGTGACCTCTTGTCACACCCAGAGCTGTGATGTGACCTCTTGTCACACCAAGAGCTGTGATGTGACCTCTTGTCACACCCAGACCTGTGATGTGACCTCTTGTCACACCTAGATCTGTAATCTTGTTATATATGATCCTTTGTGATATGTAGAAATCAGACTTGCTATCTTTATCAGAACAATGGAATATGTGACTGTCAATATATTAATTATTGATCAACTGAATCAAAAGTCAAATTGAATATTTAAAACCATGCATGAAAGTAATATTTAACAAGACAAAATTACACATAGCATAGAACATTAATATATAAGGTTAAATGTCTAGCTCATTAGGTTGTCATACATGGTCCCACATAATTGCACACAGGTAACAAAACATTTACAGTCTGTCACATGAGGGTTTTCCCAAAGTTATTAT